>NW_020884881.1:4561583-4668714 GCF_003945725.1 Corapipo altera
AGGATAGGATAGGATAGGATAGGATAGGATAGGATAGGATAGGATAGAAATGCTGAATTACAGCATCTCCTTTTGAGAGGTGTTTTGTGTTTGCTGACTTATTCCCAAGTGGGAAGACATTTACCACATACCTTCACATACTATGCCTGGTAGACACTTCTCTGTGTCTCCTTTAAAATTCTGATGTTCAGTAGAAAGATATGTAAAACATTTTTGTATTCTTTGATAGCTTTAAACATTTTATTTTCTTTCCTTTACATTATTTCTCTCTTAATAGATATTATGTGATTTACTTTTGTTTTGCAAGACTTTAGCCAGAACTTCTGGATAAATTATGGTGTGTAGGTACAATGGCTTGAAATTCACTCTTCCATAAAATAAACCTAGAGGAGGGATGTGGGATTTAAGACCTGCTCTTAATCCAGTGCTGAATTTCCCATTGATCAAATATTAACTGAAACTATTTCATTGTGCACAAACTACAGTTTTTCTCAAAATAATGATGCACAACTGTACCTGCCCATTGATCAGAGTGAACAAGTAAAATGCATTTCAAATCAAAACACTTGAAAACCTCACATGTGTAAGTATGCTACAAGTAAGACACTAATATTTTATTACTGCAGTCTTTTGCACTGCCTCTCATCATTCTCCTTTGTAACTCTCACCCTCCATTTGCTCTGTTAAGGCTGTGAATTGTCTGGCGTGGGAGCTGGATCTTTGTTCTGTTCTTAGCAGGGAGATCATATCAATAGATTGTAGGGTAGAATTTCACATTGTTCCCACTGCTGTCAATGGGCATTTTACATTGAACTCTGCATGAGAAGATTATGAGTCATGTAGTACATTTCTGAAAACTCTCAACCCTCCACGCATGAGGGGTAGTAAGTCCAGTTTAGATTGTTCCTTTGCCCTGTCCTGTTCGCTTTAATTGCTTTCAACAGACTGAAAAAGAAACTTAACCTAGTTTGCAGTGGACATTAGGTTTCTCATTTTAGGTAACAATGCTTTTGCAAACTATTCCTGTTACTCAAGTTAATTAAGCTGATTCTACACTCGTAGTCATTCTTGTGCTCTTAGAAAGCTGTGAGGTCTGGTGATCTCAGCAAGTCTTAGATGTAAAAGGTCAAAGCTCTCATGCAGGAGAGGAATTGATTCAATGAAAAACCATGACTAAACCATCTCATCCTCCTGTGTCACAGCCAGCTCCCCTGTGAGTCTGGGGAGAAATGTTACGAAGCATGACTTTGTATTAGACCACCTGATTCAAACACAGTGGTTGAGATTTCCAAAGCTAATGAGGGAAATCCCCTCACTGAGTTTGAAAACCTCAAACACTTTTTAAAAATCTATTTACATTTTATATCTGGAAAGCATAGAGTACTTTGTGGATTGCTCATTGCATGCAGTGTTCATTACAAGTGCAGGAATTTCATGTTCACTATGAAATACTTGTTTCGTATACTGCCTTGTCCTTTCATAGTGCCCTTGCAAAAAATGTCATTGTCAATGTGTTTTAATCATTATTAGAAACCAGCATGTGAAAGCATAGTTAAACAGAACTTGAATCTTTAAAGGTGACCTTCAAGGCGTTTTGCATATATTGTGTTGGAGTAGGCAAATCAGGGACATCTTCACTTTCAACTCATTTTAGCTTTCCCCAGTTGTTCTGCAATTATTTACCAGGAGGACATTGGGAATGCTTATTCTGCCCCAGAAGCTGTGCTTTGTACACCTGCTTATTCATAAAATATTCATCTGGTTCTTCAGGCAGACAAAATATAAAAGTATTGGCTTAAGCTGCAAAAGCACGCTCTTCCCTTCAAATTCAGATTCAAGGCAGGCAAAGCCTGTGAATAATGGACACTATCCGAGGGCATAACTCTGCTTACAATGGAGGGAGTATGAATCAGCAAAGGACAGGCACCCACTTATGTTTGAGGCTGATTTACACAAGCCCATAAATCGTCCAAATGAGGAAAGCTAGAAGTGGAAGTCAGGAATGCCACATGTGCCATGACACATGGAGCAGTACTTAAAGATCATCTTACAGAATGACTCTAAGTATCAGCACAGCTATCCAGAATAGGAAACTGAGTCAATTAGGGCCACTGAAGTCGTGCTTACAAACACTGCAAATTACTCACCATCATACTCTAGTGATTATGGAGCTACTGAACTAGGTTATTAGCAAGGTTTTCTGACTTAATCCTTCATTTACAAAGTAATATGTTTACCTATTGTGAGCTCAGCCTCCCAGTCTTGGGGCAGCGATTAATGCTGCCTCTTCCAGAAACATTCAGTGGAGGTCAAAGCCCTGGGGGAGGCTTCTGAAACTTCCCTCTACCTGGACACTGCTGCCACCAACAGTTTAAGAGACCACTGATTATAAAACCATATTTTTTTACAGCAGCTCTTAGAGTTCTTACAAGTCTTGATCATTTTTCTGAGCACAGTAATTGCTTCTCCCAACAGAATGCCATGGCATTCGGGCTTTTCACACAGACAATAGGCACACAAGAGTAACTTACCCTGACTGTGCTGCTGACTGCGGGATGTTAGTCGATTTTAGCACCTCAATGCAAATTATGTCGCATTTACAGAGCCAACTATGAAAACTCTTTGTTTAAGTTGCCATCGTATCAGCAAGGAAAATAATAGATTAATAAAATTGGAAGTGTAATCATATTTAACATAGATTCATGTGTATTGTAGATGGGAATTTATCTGTAATCCCAGCAAAATTTCAAAGCAAATGCAGAGGTTTGGCTACTTGAATTCCAGTAAAATTTTTTGATTTTGTGCCACTTGCTAAACTTTTCAAGACTTTCTCTGTTTTCCTTAAAAGCTTTATAAGAAACAGTGTGTGATCTGTTCTCTGAGATATTTCAGTCCCCACAAGGAAACAGCGAAATTTAAAAAACCTCTTTATATTCATCAGAGAATGAGCACCTTGCACAAGCTGCTACACATGGGTCACTGATTGATACAAATACAGGGACCCTCGGCTGTGGGCCGTAGCACATAAGGAAGTTGCGAGGAATATTTCTTCCTGAAGACCACAGTATAGGGAAAGGTTGCACAAGGCAGAGTGTTCAGGCTCTCAAGAGAAGCTGTAAGGCCATGCGGGACAGTGCCTAGATGCTGTAATTTTACACATTAAGTTGCATCCTATTTATTTTTCTTATTTCTCCTTTTATTGGAGTAAAATTAAACCTAAAGATGATCTATTGCAGATCTGCAAGTACAAAAAGGCCATCTTACAGTTATTTGTTATTTGTCACTGCATTTGGGCTTCTGTTTTACTTCTCTGAAGTGCTGGAAAATAATCTGAAGATGACATGAATCTGTGAAGCATCTTAATAACTGTCATATTTTACAACATTTTTCCTGTGTTACCTCAACCTTAATTTTGGCGGTATTATTACTATTATTGTTGTAAAAGGTTTTAAAGATGGATGCTTTGGGAGATATTTCGAAATTAAGAAATACAGAAATGCACAAGACAAAGTAAAATTTCTTAATAATGAAAAATTGTAGATGTTGAGCATTGTGGTCTATCATCTTACCAGTAAGGCTTTTCAGTTACTTTGCCTTCTATAGATTTAATCTTCAAGCCTATAAAATATTTGTGTAATATATATTTATTTTACCTGTGCCTCAACTTTCTAGTCTAAAAACATACAACATGATGTACCTTGTGAATTCAATTAGATTTACAGTTGAAACAGATTCTTGCTCTTACTACAGGAGCATAAATCTACTAACTGCATGTTGAGCGTCTGTCCTTCTGAGGTTTTTTTAAACTGCATTGATTTTTTTAATAAACAAACAAAAAACTGTCAGATACTAGGTTTACTCTTGCAGGACACTCAGTGTCATTTAAAAATATTTTGCATTAATCATTTACCCTTCTACCAGAGACAGGCAAAAACATGTTTTAATCTATTACCCTTTGTTATTTATCCTATATCATGCTTTGCGCAGAAGGAATAGAGATGGGGCTGGAAATAAGATGATTATTCATCTTCCTCCTGGAAATAATCAGTAAGACTGTTTTCCTTATATAAAGTGAAAAAGGCCTGCTAAAATGCTACGTGGAAAAGAGACTGTGACCTTTGTCTTCCACTGCATGTTTTTAAACTGAATATAAACCAGCAATTTAAAAAAAAAAAGCATTCAAGGCATAAAAAAACCCACAGGACCTAATCCATACTGCTGTGTTTAAAGAAAACTTATTCAACGGTATGGGTTAGTCAAACATATGATGTGTGTAAGCAGTACAAGGAGTTCCACATACCCTTTGCTTCGGAGTCTGCAGACCCCACAGTGGTAGCCCATTGCACCTATAATGATGCACAGCAGTGGTTCTAGCTCAGAGAACTCACAAAGCATCAGAGTTGGATCTGGCTGCTGAAAAGGCATTCTTGAGATAAAGGAAATGGAAAGAGAGCTGAAAAGCAGCATGGAATTTACTTAATATTAGTGGCAAAAAAATACCCAAGAACACAAATTCCTTATTTTTGCTTGTATTTCTTACCAGGACCACTCATATTTTTTCATAGAGGATGAAGACCCAGGATTTAATTATATAATTTAGATTTATGCTAATTTAATGTGACATTTGAGAGTTTTTATCATATTTTCCTGCAAAAGTACACATTCCTATTCATTAAGACTGTTACTCAAATGATATAATACCAGGTCTGTACTAAATAAAAATGTTTATTTTTCTGATTAGCCATCAGAGTTATGTATCAGCATTAAGATCCTCATTTGTGGGAAATCAATTTACACAAGAAATTTCTTGTTTCATATCAGGGGGTTGGACTTGATGATCTCGGAGGTCTTTTCCAGCCCAGTTGATTCTATGATTCTATGTAAGAGATAAAGGAAGCTCTCTGTTAATTAGTAAAAGCAATTCTGCCAGTATTCTTGGTGTTATGGGGCCAGATGTTGACTTTGACTGCACAGCAGGTGCCCATCAAAGCCACTGTGACACTCCCCTCCTCAGCTGGACATAGGAGAGAAAATATAATGAAAGGCTCATGAGTTGAAATCAGGATGGGGAGAGATCACTCACAAGTGATCTCAACAGGCTTGGCTTGGGGAAATTATCTTAATTTTTTACCAGTCAAATCAGAATCAGATAACAAAAAGAAAACTAAATCATAAAACACCTTTCCCCATGCCACCCTTCTTCCCGAGCTCAACTTCATTCCAAATTTCTCTACCTCCTCCCCAGTAGTGAAAGGGCTTGGCTTTGGGTAGTGACAAGTCTTAGAGCTGGTGGACATTGGCTCCATTGGACATAGGAGAAGCTTCTAGCATTTTCTAACAGAAGCCACTCATGTAGCCCCTCATACCAAAACCTGGCCATGCAAACCCAAGAGCTACTGGCTCAATATTTCCCAGATGAAATGCCACTTGAATATATTTATTTAAAATGAGGTAGCTAAAATTTTCAGATTAAACAATGAAAGAATGTTTTAATGAACAGAGAGTAAAGAACTGTTCTTTAAGCAGCTGAGTGTAACCTGGCATTTTGGGGAATTTGTCTGTTAGGTAATGTAAATAATCCCAATCCTTGTTATGAAATTGCTCTGTCATTAAGCACTTCAATACATTGCTAGCTATCAGATTTTGCAACATCTCCCCCCACCCTTTTGGAAAAGTTACAGTACAAACAAAAATGTCATTAGCAAGTGGATGAACAGTGCTTGAACTAAAGAGAATACCCAATGGAAAACCTGTGTGTCTCTGGGGAAGTACACACACACACACAAAGAGCAGAGAAGCTGTCTTTTGTAGCAGAGGGATTCTTTTTACTGAGAGTACAGTATAACAAAGTGAAGGAATGACCATAAAAGAGAAAAGGATTCAGGAAAAAAAATCTTCCAAAACAACAAAGATATGAAGGAAAAGTGTTTGGACCCCAAATCATCCTGTCACAGCTATACTAAGGAAATAAAGGAAACAACCTTCAGAGATTGCTGTACTCTTTGGTTGTATCTCTCCAGTAGAGTAAACAGCTTAAAAGAATACTTCCAAGCATTGAAACTTGCTCCTCTGCCTCTTGCTATGCTGCCATTGTGGGATGGGACTTCTAGCAAACAGTAGGATGCCCTGACACCAGGGTGGCCTTTCCAGCAGTTGGTTTGGATGGAGAAGTTTATTGTCCATGTTATATATTGTTATATATTCTGTTTACTGTCATAGCTTTGAGCCACGTTGTCTGCAGATTCTAAGAACACCACCAGAATTTATCATTTTATTGATATACACGTAGTCTTTCTGTTTGTGGGTCCTGAGTGCCCTCCTAAACTCCCTACTATGCTGTTATGAGGAAGCACACTTATTTAACATGTCATACCAGTGGCATGGAAAACGTTCACTAGCAAGTTCCTCTCATAAGCAGACTGGTCTTTGCCTCATTTTCAATAGCAACTTAATAATATTAATAAAAAACACAAGGTAAATCAGAAAGATGTACTCCCACTTGTCTTTCTATCAAGATGTTGTCTTACTTGTCCCCAGTGAGGGTGGCCTTGCAAAGCGTTCAGTGAAAGAGATGATGCACAGATCTATTTGCACCCTGGAATAGATGGATGCTGCTGGAAATGAAAGGTAACATATGGTCAATAAGTAGTCGGTCTATATCTTAACAAGTTGGAGACTGTGTTTTAATAATCCACTTTGATCTGTTTCATTCTATGTAAATTGTTTTGTTTCTCGAGACTCTCAAGATCCATGGTACTTTTGAACACATTAAGTGGCTTCCAGTAGAATTACCAAAATCATCATGTCTACCTAAATATGCAAGAAAGTTAACCTTGACATCCCAGCATACCACAGTCCCGGTGTCCAGCTTCAGGAATAATGTGTTCTTGATACTTTACTGGAAATGCACCCCTCCACCCCCCAACATCACAGTAAACTCTGCTTATAGTTCTGTTTTGAGCTTCCAAAGGTGGTGGACGATTGTGCCACCTTGCACTGCCCCACTGTAGCTTAGGAACCTGCTGGTCTCCTGCTTCCTCCCTACCACTTCTTCAACCAAAGTCACAGATTCTGCAAGGGGAATTTTTCTGGTGGCTCTCTGTCAGTGTTCTTCTTATCTTTTTGTCTGTACTTGGAAATGTTACCTTTCATACACGAAGATTTTGCAACTCCTGTTATTTGCCTTAGATCCACAAATATATGCAAGTTTCCTCGGATGAGTCAAATCAGTTAATAATGTTCAGGTGGTAAATAGCTTCCAAAATTCCCTCAAGTCTTAGATCTTTGTTGCAGCAACTTTTCTCTACCTTGCCAGGCAACTCCTCCTCCATAATTTTCATCATTTCTGCAGGCCCAAGGCATGACTTAAAATTGATGGCGTGGTTCACCGCCAGAATGGATATTGTTTTGCTTAGTGGTCCTTTGAAATCCAAGTTAGTGTCTTGACCTTAGACACAGGTACTACCAGAGACTGGAGGGACTCAAACCCATGAATGTGGCAGACACAGGGGAACAGTCAGAATGACACACTGGGAAGGAGATTGTCCATTTCCCACAATTTCCCCCATGTTTTATGCTCTAAATTCCTCATCTGTGCTACATGGAAAAATTAAAAACTCCACCCACTGCATCTGTGGTGTGAACTGCATTTCTTGTGATGTATTACCTCCACATCTGATAGTGCATTGCATCAAAAGGTTACAAAAAACCTATGTGGTCTTTTACCAACAACAGTGCAAATAGTGAGGGCATGCAGTGCTGGTACAGATGATTTGACCTGTGGTGCTCTTGCAACTCAATTTTGTCATCACAAGTGATGTATCAGCAGAAGTATGGGTGCCAAATTCTGTAACACAGAGGAAGCTCAAGTTAAATTAAATCCAGTTCCCATAATACAAATTAGCTGGGAAATAATGACAGATATAATCTTTTAAATATTAGTCTGAATCACACCCGAAAATTGACAGCAATTAATTTTAGGGAGACAAACATTTTGTACCTTTGGGAATATTTGCAGTGAAGACAATGCAATGGTCTTCATTTAATATTAGTTTCTCAAAGTCCATAGCCTGTTGTCCAGATGACTAAATCATAAATGCATGCTCAAAACTCTATTTTAGACTTGACTTGGCTGTCTCTGTACACACTGTATCTGTCATGTTTAGCTCCTGCTAATGTTTTTCTATCAATATAAGTGATTCATCCTCTGAATCACTTCAGATTTTCTCTCAGAGTTCTTTTTAGAGTCATTTTAATACTATTATTCTGAATTTCAGCTCTCCATAAACTGAAAAGTCTAAAGTCAATGGTAAGACTCATCAGTAGCTGAAACAGGCTCCAAATATCACACTGTAAATCAGCTTTCCAGCACTCCTGGTTTTACTGTTTTCTCCTCCCTCTATGACTTTATATCTTTGCTTGTCCTGCCCAGTATGCCGTATTCATAAGACTTTGGGTTGGTGAAGTGCTCTAGTTAGTGAATCTACAAAATACTATTGACACCCAGTTTAGCACAGATATTTGCAATAAGTCTGAAGGCTGAAGCTAGCATTCCAGCACAGCTAGACTAGGTATCTTCTTTGAAAATACTTCCAGGAAACATGAAAATACAAAAGTTTACCAGTTGAATACAAACTGAGGCCCTAGTCAGGCAGCACTGTCATCTGAATTTGAACTTATATTTTAAGATTAACTCTGATTCCCGTGTCTTCATTCACCAGCCTTGATCTCTTACTAGCTTTTTTCTGAAAGACTGGACATTTGTCCAATGCTGTTCGTAAGAGAGACTCTTATCATGGAAGAGCAGGATGAAATATTTGACAGAATACATTTTTATAAAAATATGCATTTTTCCTATAGTCATATAATCAATTAAATTTATTTATTTATTTCAATAATAATTTTCAATCTGAACAGAAAAACATATAATATTGCAAAGTCATTAGTCGTAGTAGTATTAAAGTTAGTACTTAGTATAGCAACAGCTTGTGGGGTTTTAGGTTTCCAGACTGGAACGGTAATGCTTTTAGAACACCAGAATTTCCTTTAGGATTAAAAATGCTTATTTTCAACAAGTTCTACATAACAAAATATTGGTGGAACAAACCATCTTAGGGAAGCACCTTTGTTTTATGCAATACATGCAAGAAATCTTACCTAAGGCAACAGTCCATGACATAAATGCAGAGATGCTCAGAAATACAAGGCTGCAGCCAAAGAAAGTTAGTTTCCGGGATGGTTATGCCCTTACGGATTATGTTCAAAGGCCTACCAGGATCAAGGAGTGCTGCAAGTGGCAACCTACAGCTGTCAAGGTTACTGCTCCTTGTACACGACTAGACGGCCACAGAGCAGCTGGAGGAAGTCAGTGTGGCACACAGCTTGACCCACATCAGTCCCTCCTACTCCTCTTTGTCTCTGCCATGTCTGTGAGGTATCCTTTCAAATCACCAGCTACTCAGACCTCAGCAAGGAACAAGCAGAAAGAGCTCACCAGCTGGTAACGCTCTTTATCCCATCTGTAAATCTCTCAGTTCTAAATTTCAGTTTCTGCAAGCTTTACACAGCACATGCTAAGAGGTTTCTCTGTGCCTTCCGTCACTCTAAATTACCAGTGATAATAATAATGCTTAACCTTTGTAGAGTTCTTTCTGTCTTCACAATGCTTAACTAACATTAACTAATCACATTACAATGGCTGGGCTGCTTATCATTCCTACTTTTTACAGTGCCATGAATAATCTGATAATTATTTCTTTAGAGGATATAAACAGCTTGTCCACTCTCCTGTCATTTTCTGATATTAACTGAAGAAATGGTGAAGTTTGTCAAGCTTGACCTAAACTAAAGCGGATAATTAGGTTAATATGATAGATCTGAGAATGAACATAAGCAACTCCATACATTTTCTTTTGCTGTGTTTCTATATCTATATCTGTAGTTATGGGGATCTGCTGTGGATTACATTGCTCGAGAATTAAAATGTGTGAACTAGTTTGTCTGGAATCTGTTCATATTGATTATTTAAAAGCATTCTGTATTTATTGTTTCAAACATTAAGTACTGGCATGCTATGCCAATAGCACTGTTGTAGTGTATATGCAATAGTAAGCAGAGACTGTGGTTCAAGCAGCTTACAGTTCAGTATTCAAATTCTGTTTTATTGTTTAGAAGCACCAGACTGTGTCTTTCCCACACCCTCCTCAATAAATTTGTTACTTCTTGTCTCAGATAATCAACAGAAGGTTCAGGAAATAAGAGTTGCAAACTTCCCACATATTATCCAAGGTTAACAATTTATGTGAAATGATCACTCTGTAGAAAAGAAATTAATTTTTACATTAGGAAGTGAAATTATTTCTTTGACAAATGACTGATTTTCTGTGCTCTCCTTTTCCTGTGGAATAGCACTATTGCACTATCTCATGAGATCTACCATGGTTTGGAACATGATTGCTTACCAGTCATATTGAGAATCTCAGCTGGATATGATGCAAACTCTTTGCATTGATGGTGCATTTTCTTTGGGGTTCTGACCCTTGATTTCTATTTTAAGACCTAATTGCTTAGAGCTTGCATCCATGAGCCTCTGTACTTTACACTCCTTTATTATCAGTCCCCAGCCTTATCCAAGATAAGACAAACCATAGTGAATCCTTATTGACATCTGACACAGAATCAGTTATCTTTGCCCCAGTCACTAAGAGATGAGCAGATCCCTTCATTACTCCTTTATTAATACAGTTTTGCGTGCATAGTGCTTTACAAGGAAAAGATGAGTCACTGTTCCAAGAGATCTCACCCTACAAATTAGATGTGGCACACAGAATGACGACAGTAAAATGACTGAGGAAGGAATACATTTTAATATATAAATTTATTGAAAGATTTTGTGACAAATTCCCTTTATGTTTGTATCTTTTTTGTACAACATATACAACTCCAAAACAAAAGCTATGGGGCTATGGTTAAAATGAGAATAGACCTATTCCTCTTACAAGTTCAGCTCTTCTGTACTACAGAGAGGACAGCACTTGTTCTGAAGAAGATCGTGCAGGAGTCTGACAATAAATTTTTTCTTAACTACCAAAAGAGATGTTAAAATGAATAATAACTCAGCAGGCACTGAACTTCCGCCTTAATCCCAGACTTAGTGGGAGAAGAATAACAGTCGTAATGCTATCAGGTGTGGAGGAAACGTCTTTTACAAAATTACATGTACTCGAAAAATACAAGTGAACATTTTTCTTGCTTCAGTCCGTGAAAGACCATCCTCCCTCTGCCCTGCACCAGGGCACAGGGATCTGACAGAAAACCTGTTCCATCACTGCAGGTGCTCCCTGCGGATGTTCCCCTCAAACACCCCAGTACCTCAGCACCATCTACCGGCACAAACACTACCAGCAGGAGTCAGGACAAGGAAAGACCATTTTTACTTTGAAAGGCAAATCTAAAAATTATTTACTGGGGGAAATGGTAGTTTTGACTGTCCTACTGTGTACTGTTAATACCTTGTACATCTGCATATATACACTACAGAAAGCACTCATTTTCCTAGGTATTCCTTATCATGGTAAAGTAAGACGTACTTTAATCCTTCCAGACAAATTAGTACAAAGTAGACTATTTCAGCACCTGTCACCTGAGTGGTCACACAGCACACCATGGGGATGTTTGGTTGCAAAGAAGCGAGAAGGTACCTAACCCATCACCGTGAGGATCAGGAGGAAGCTACTGCCTGGGAACATCTGGAGGCTGGGAGCACTGTGAACACATATACAGCACAGGCAGATAAAGGAGAGAGAGGTGTTTAGTTACGAGAAAAAGGAAGATAAGGTGACATCAAAAGGAATCACTACCACTCTTTCTGTCTTGTTTTGTAGTAATGGACATCCACTTTGCAAGTCCTGCACGTGTCGGCAGAGCCATGAAGGAGCTCCTAACGCAGAGGTGGCGGGCTCTCAGGAGTGCAAAGTGGGATGGCAACCGAGTGGCTCCAGCAGCGCATCACGGCTGCCTGCTCCATTTCCTCGGGCATTTCTGGAAAGAATTCAGACTGGCACAAGGCACGGCTGAACTGTAACTAAGAGGAGCGTGTTTGTCTGTTTGGAAGGGTTTCTATATACGAGACAGCCCCATATGAAGCGCGGGGTTTCCTTGGGACCACCCTGGCTGGTTTTCCGCCCTGTTCGCGGGAACCCGAGTATGACGGTGGCAAACAAAGGGATGACTGTGGCTGTGTCGGGAAAGCCGGCTGCTCCTGGCCTGGAGCAGCTACCGCTAATTGGCCATGGGCTTATTTTGTGTTCTTACATTGCCACCCTCTGACAACCCGGTGGATTAAATCACTGCCCTTCAACCGACGGCTGAGGTTTGAGCCTGAATACAACACGGTGGAAACACATTGTTACTGCCATGGTTTGCCTGGAATTTAATATCTTCCAGGTTCTTTAGTACGTCTTCCTGGATATTTCTCATCTATTGCTGTAAAAGAAAGATTTGTCAAAAAGCTGATTTGGGAATTGTATAGCAGAGAAAGAATTCAAATCAGTTCAAAAACCTAAAACAGACTCTGTGAGTGTCCCAGAGGAATCAGAGATGAGAAATGGTGTCATCCCATCTGTGCTAGAGAAACTAAGTCATTGGCTATACACGTGTCATGCTTTAACCTCAGCCAGCAACGAAACACCTCACAGCTGCTTGCTCATTTCCCCTGTGTGGGATGGGAGAGAGAATCAGAAGAATAAAATGTGAGAGAACTTGTGGGTTGAGATAAAGACAGCTTAACAGGTAAAGCAAAACAAGGAATTTAATCACCACTTCCCATGGGCAAGGAAGTGTTCACCTATCCCCAGGAAAGCAGGGCTCCATCATACATAACAGTGACTTGGGAAGATAAACACCATCACTCTGAATGTCCTCCCTCTTCCTTCTTCTTCCCTCAGCTTTATGTACTGAGCCTGATACCATATGTTACGGAATATCCCTTAGGTCATTTGAGGTCAGCTGTCTTGGCTATGTCCCCTCCCAAATTCTTGTGCACCCCCAGTCTGGTGGGGCAATATTCGCTGCTGGGGCAATGTAAGAAGCAGAAAAGGCCTTGACTATGTAAGCACTGCTAAGCAATAGTAAAAACATCCCTGTGTTATCAACTCTGTTTTCAGCACAAATCCAAAACACAACCTGATACTAGCTACTACAAAGAAAATTAATTCTACCCAGGCCAAAACCACCACAACAGAGTAAGAGCAGAATGTATTGAGGATTCACAGAAGCAGGAATACCAAAATTTTAAGATGAAATCACCCAAGTACATTTTATGCAGACACTGTGAATATTAATCCATGTACAAGAATAGCAGCCTCTGCTGCATGATCACACTGAAACTGTCTGTTTTCCACATATTGGGGGATATATTTTGTCTTCCTGACCTACCTACCCAATAAGAGCTTGTCTGAAAATTAACATTTGTATCTATGTGAACGTCAAATTATACAACAAATAAAGGACACAAAATGCAGGGCATAAAGTGACCACTTATATCTTCTCATATAAAATGGGAAAGATAATTTTACATAATGATTACCTGAAGCCAGAATTGTTTACATCTGAGAGAGCACTGCATGAACAACAACTGAAAAGCAAAAAGCTACAGATATGTTTTTAGAATACAGAGGATTATGTATGCTGTGTATGTGGCATCTTACTTGATACCTTCTTAAAAGCATCTTATTAGTAGAAGAGAGGTGTGGACAAACTGAAAAGAGCACAGTAGAGGTTTACCAAGACAGTTATAGGGACAGAGCATGATCTACAATGAGAAGTTGAAGGAACTGATGGGACAGTGCCCCACACAGTCTGGTCTAGTTTTGACATTAGCCCTTTTGTATTTCAGAGTTAGACAAGACAACTTCCAGAAGTCCTCGCCAACTTGCATTTTTCTGTGACTATGGCATACTTTCATGGGCCTATGGACCATGTTCCTCCACTCTGTACATCTCAGGTTTGCTTCACAGCTAATGTCCCTTCTCCCCTCAGACAATAGTGGTGCTGCCAGGCAAGTCTCTGCTTCAGCACCAGGGGAAAAGAGAAGCTTAAAACCTTCCAAAAAAAAAAAATCACTGCAAATATGGAGTGTTGGTCTTAGGACAGAGGGCTCCTTGCTACTTTTTCTGTCAGGTTGCTTTACCAAAACCAAAGTTTAAAGTATAGAATGTCCTTCAGTCTAGAAAAGAAAAATATGCATCTTTTTTAGCAGTCACAGAAAAAAACTAGAGAAAATGTCTTTTAAAAAGGGGCATTTTTAATAATCTATTCCTTATCAAGATAGGAGGCTAAGACACAGAAAATATGCTACATATTGCAACTTTCACTTCTCTCATATATGTCACTTTGACTAAATAAGATGGTGAATTTTGGCATAGTACCTGTAGTGGGTACAATTCAGAAATAAATATTCTCCCAAGTAACTGTTGGGGTTTGGCATTTGTTAGTTGTGAGTTTGTGGAGTTTTCTTTGTTTCGTTGGTTGTTTTTTTCTTTAATTACTCCTCTTCTGTGTCTTTATTGAATCTTTGGAAAGTACACCTGAAACATCAAAAAACCAGTCCTAGACAGAGTTTACATGAAACTTGATCATGAATGAATGGAAACCCTTAAAAAAAGATAAGTATAGAATATGATTGTAAGACTCAAATTCTAGGAAGTGGTACAGTCCAGTAATAAAAAAATCAATAAATGTAACTGCTAAAAATAGATTGGTTTTCTTTGTTTATAAGAACAGGTGTTTCTGTTTATTCAAGGGAATAATGACTAGATTTCCTACACAATGTTTGTTACCACAGTATTTAACTGGAGCTGAGAAAATCCTCAATCACATTTCCATTTATTTATCCCTCAAACATTATACTTCTTTCTAAAAATTGTTGTATACCTGAAGGCTTTTTAGTCATATTGTCAGAAAAAGCAAATGCTGAGACACTGAAATTAGAATCAATTCTATAGCAAAATAAGGAAAATTTTTGGCTGAAATGGGAAATAAATTTTACATCTTGGAACATTTTGTAAAGGAATAAAAAAACCCTTCTAATTAAGAAATATTAATAAATGAGAAAAAAATCAAGTAAATAAAAAATAATTAAAGGTAAACATACACAAAATTTTGAGGAATAATTTTAAAGAAAAATGAAAAAAGTGTTTAAAAATAATTCAGAATTAGAAAATATTAGTATGACTGTTCTTAGTGACTGTTTTAAGCATTAGAATATGAAATATTCACTCACATATTGTATATAAGATACTTATCTTAACTTCAGTATTAGCCTTGATTGTAGCTAAAACTCAGTATCTGATTTTCTGTCTTCTGTAGCTGAACGATGACATTATTTTCTGTTTCCCAATTTGAAATAAACCTATATTTATGAGAATAAGCATATTTGTCAACACAGAAGACTCTACAAAGGATCTGATTTGGTAAACATGGCTGATGGAAACCCAAGTGAGACTAGAGAGTATTATGCTGAATAGATAATAATGAATTAAGAACCGTCTCTCTCTTGGATTTTTTACAGTTGACAAGACACAAGAAGAGATTATACAAGAAGTAACTTAGCTTCTTCTCCTTTAAGAGAAGACAACAATGAAGAAGTAAAGCATGGGAACACATGGGGAGCTGGGAGGAAGTTGTTGTTTTGCTTTGGTTCTGTTTCTGACTATCCAAATCCATTTTAATTGGGAATACATTAAATTAATTTTCCCCAGTTTGACTTCATTTCGCCCATGATGATAGCTGGAAACTGCTCTTCCTGTTCTTACCTTGACCCATGAGATTTTCTTCCTAGTTTCTCCTCTTGTCCCATTGCAGAGGCAAATAAGAGAGAAGATGAGTGGGTGTCTGACCACCATTCAGGGCCACCCCATTGCAATCCGAGAGGATGGTAGCGTCATACAAGAATAGTAAGCAATAAAATAAAATGGCCTAATCATGACTGACACACATATTCAATTTCTTCTGAGATTAGTCTTCAGTGATAAAGGAATAACTTCTAAGTATAATAAGCATTCTGGAGACGTAAGGAGAAAAGAAAAAGGCCTCCAGATAAACATCAAAATGATACTCATAACCAGAACAGAAAAATAAAAAGTTGCACATCCAATGTGATTGTTGAAATTACTGTTTTCTGACATCCTGTGATTTTTGCTGCATAGATTTAATAATGTATTGACTAGAAAAGCAAGAACTGTATTTACATTGTTTCATCATGGAAAAGAAATGTATTTTCTTGGCTTTGTGAAACTGAGTTGTCCAATTTTGTTGTCTTTCCTAAGAAAAACTCTGGTCCAGAAAGCACTCATCATGGCAAAAATCAGTCCAAATTTCTCTTGCTTTGGAAAGCTATGAGCACGAGAAAGAGGGAGGTAACAGTGGAAACTGTTTTGCAACTGTAACTACAGTGGCCTAAATGAATGCCTGCTCTTATGTGCAGAGATGTCCCAGATGAATACTTCTGCTTTAGAAAGTATCATTGTACTCAAATCCCAGGCAGCTGAACAAAATGTCCTCGGTGTTTTTGCGGCAGACAGTGCATAGTCTCTGTGTTGTTCTTCTGAAAGGGAGGGAGTAGGTGTACACCAGGGTGCTCACATGGTTTCCTGTTTGGGGAAGCATTTGTCTGATGTTCATTTTAACATTCTCCTTAGGGTAATTTTTCTCCTAAATTCTCCAAAGCACACAATTAAGGAAGAGGGTTAAATGGTTAATTTAATTAAGATAAAAACTCTTTCTAAAGTGTGTGCCAGCTACCAAAAAACATTTAGAAAAACTTGAGTTTTATCCTTAATTTCCGGGGTGGGCATTATTCCAGCCACTGAATCAAGAGGTAGAAAATCCTGCTTAGAAAACCTTATCAAGTCAATACACATTCTTCTTCCCCTCATCAATGTCTCCCAGATGCCTTGAAGCACCAGCTTTAGCAGCTTCCAACCTAGTCCCCAAAACTGGCAAGCTTTTGAAGATGTTAGGAGGAGGAGCATTGTAATAGAATCTATAGTAGTCTAGCCAGGGCTAGAGAATCCCACCACATTATGCCTTACATGAGTACAAGAAGAAGGTCTTGTTGTACAAGAGCTACAATCCAAGAATGACAAGAGCAAAATTATTTCCCTCAAAGGGCTTAACTGAAATAGAAAGATAAAAAAACTGGAAGGGCAGACAAGTGTACTCCATTTCTATGTTGTACATTTCCTTAGGAAAGCACATGAATTATCCCCTCTAATGAGTGGAAGAGGTTCACAGCCTACAACTGTGACATGTGAGTGTTTTCTGTAGGTACAGGTACATTGATCTCCATCCATCGAGTGCACTCTCAGTAAGTTTGCAGATGACACTAATTTTGGTGGGTAGGAGGGCTTTGCAGAGGGATTTGGACAGGCTGGATCAACAGGCCAAAGCCAGTAGTATGAGGTTCAACAAGACAAAGTGCCAAATTCTGCACTTTGATCACAACAAACCCATGCAACACTACAGACTGAGGAAAGAGTGGCTGGAAAGTGGCCCAGAGGGAAAGGATCTGGAAAAGGAGGTGCTAGTCATAGCCAGCTGAACATGAGCCAGCAGTGTGCCCAGGTGGCCAAGAAGGCCAATGGTATCCTGGCTTTTACCAAAAATAGTGTGGCCAGAAAGACCAAGGAAGTGATTGGCCCTCTGTACTTGGCACTGGTGAGGCCACACTTTGAGTACTGTGTCCTTTCTTGGGTACCTCAATCCAGGAGGTGCTGGAACAAGTTCAGCAAAGGGCTACGAAGCTGCTGAAGGGTCTAGAGCATGAATTATATGAGGAACGGCTGGGGGAGCTGGGGTTGTTTAATCTGGAGAAAAGGAGGCTCTGGGGAGACCTTATTGCTCTCAGCAACTATCTAAAAGGAGGTTGTAGCCAGGTGGGGGTTGGCCTCTTTTCCCAAGAATCAAGCAACAGGATAAGGGGAAATGGCCTCAAGCTGCGTTAGGGGAGGTTCATGTTGGACATGAGGAAGAATTTCTTCATGAAAAGACTTGTCAAACATTGGAATGGCTGCCCAGGGGGCTGATGGAGTCACCATCCCTGCAGGTGTTCAAGAAATGACTGACCGGGGCACTCAGTGCTCTGGTCTAGTTGACAGGGTGGTGATTGGTCAAAGGTTGGATTCTGTGATTGTGCAGGTCTTTTCCAGCCTAAATGATTCTGTGATTCTATGTGATGCTGTGATTCCATGATGCCACCTCTGTTTTTTCTCACCATTACCAGTTGCTGTATCCCATCCCAACTGAGCCCCATGTCTGGGGCAAGAGCTAGACTCTGTCAGGTTCAGGTTTTGAATGGCACATCTGAATAGGAACGTGCAGTAGCATGGGCAGTGGACCTCAAGAGCAAGAATGGTAGCACTGACCTCACATAACCTGAGCAGACCTTCACTTCTCTTGTCCTCTGCTGGATGACTCAGTGTGGCATTGGCATCAGCAATCCTCAGAGTTAACCAATAGCACACGAGAAAGGAGAGGGAGGATTCAGAAGTAAACAAGTATTTAGGCAATGGAGCCTTTTTAAAGTTCAAGATGCTTTGCTTACACTGTGTCTCAGTGGGAAAGGAGGACTCAGCTGAGATGTGAGACTTGGAGGAGATTAAACAGATAAAAGTTGAAAAAGGAATAGGAAAAATATGTCAAATCCAAGCAAATAGGACAAAGCAACAAACTGTCAGGCAGAAACAGAAGGCCAGCAATTATGAACTTCAATAATGACAAATAAGTAGTCAAAAACTAGACACAAGAAAGAAAGCATTCACACAGGCAGACTGAGTTCAACTCCCACTATTTCTTTCTTTAATTCTTATGTCCTTATTAATTGACTTACAACTAAACCAGTGTTCTAAGAAAACCAGTGAGGACTGTCAGGTCTCAGCTCACTCCAGATGGTTGGATCATAAGGTCTGTTCCAGGGTGGGAAGTGCACAAACTCATTTCCCATGAAAATATGGCAACTCCACTCTGAATGAAAATATTGGAAATCTATCTGAATGTACTATCTTTACCCCAGCATACTTTTCCATGAGAGAGACTAAATGAGCTCCACATTTTTAAACAGTATACCCTGCAGGTTCTTCTTATGGATACGGTTACTTTGAGGATCAAAGACAGAATGGAAGAGAAAATATTTTTATTTCACTTACAATGTCAAAATATAATTCCTGTTACCTGTTCAAGTTTTAAATAGGAATTTGTGTGACCTATAAATTACATCTGTTTGGGGCCCCAAATGGGCATTTTTAACCTTGGAAACCTCTGGCTAAAAGACTAATGTTTCAACACCAGGTGGAACAATAACAAGCTCAAATACAACATACAGTTCAACCTGGAAATCAAATGACTGATACAGGTCACAGTATGGATGGAGAGCTATGAATATGTGCTCACTCATGTTAGAATTGCCTACAACAGAAAAATTGCAAGGTAAAGATAACAATATTTTTCCTACTGGTTGGTTTATATTGCAAAAAGTTCCAGAAAAACTTTTTCCAGACTATTGTTTGAAAACCAACTTCTTTTTTTGGCTGCATGCATACACTGCTTGAAGCAATCTTTATTAGTGAAGGGAAATATGTTATACTTCTCCCAGTATGGGGAGAAGTAGAGAAGTTAGTGCAAGAAGCAGCTGCCAATCAGACCACCCCTAACAGGCTATAGAACCATTATTTTGCAGAACAAGTTCCACTGCTGTTCAGAGCCAACACAGCAGACTTTACAGGCATGACTAAGGGGAGGGTGCATATGGTTCTTGCATTGTCCATAAAGTGGTTGCAAAGCAATTCCTTTGGTAATTGTGGTGATGATGTTACTTAGAAAAATCAAAAGGAAATTTTAATTGGCAAAATGGTATTTAATCCAAAACACAACTAACAGCTTGTGCTATTTCTACCTTCTAGGTAATCTCCTTTTTTTTTTTTTTTCACTTTTTTCTTTCTTTTTTTTTTTTTTAATACTTTCTGTCATCCCAAAATTTGTCTGGAAAGTCGGGGAGAAAAAAGTCATTCAGTGGAAGAGAGGTTCAGGTCTACAGTGCCAAACTCTCCTGAACAAAAGAAAAGGAAGAGGTTTCTACAAGTATTCAAACAGTGCTGTTGTGCACTCCTAGTTAGAAACTCCAGTAACTGTTTTATACCCATAATGACAGTTCCACATGTTTAAAAAGTGAGACTAAGGTGATTTAAACCAACACAGTTTATTGGGAACAAAAGGAAAACATGGTAACACAGTGGTTCCAGGAAAGAAGAACTGAATACAGCATGCAAGATTACCATTTTCTATCCTGTTTTCTCAGTCCTCTCCCCACGGCCAAGGTAGCTAAATGCTATCTTCCCCTTATTCATTGTCCAGACTGTCAGGATTCCCTGTGATATAGATCATTTTACTGGGTTCCATGGGTGATTTCAAATGAAGTGACCCAAATTCAGTGATCCACCTGGTACAGTGGCTGCATCACAGCTGCTCTACTCTGGACTGGTGGTGTTCTCATCCACAGGTCATTACTCAGATCCTGAACTGCTAGATACCCACCATCTACCACCCAGCATCTCCCACCTACACCTCTAAGGTTTCAGATGTTTTCAGAGCAGAATTAAAGGTCCTTAGTAAGCCCTGTACCTACAAGAGACACACTCTCCTAGGCAAATGTCATTATCTTCCTCATTTTCATCTTCTTTTAATTTTCTTCTAGCCTTTCCCAGAAAATATCTGCAGCACACCCAGAGACTCCCCTAACCTGGGCATGTTTGCCTGTTCACTTTTAAACATGAATGCCAACATTATTTTCACTTCAACAGTAAAATTTCATCACTTATTTTTAAACAAAATTTATAAACTGTTACATAACTGACATGCAAGAGAGGCCTGGCCCATAAGTAATTCCCTTTTTTTCAAAAGCACATGTAGGAAGAGCATTCACCTGCTTGGCAGGAGCCTCTGTACCTCTCCAGGCATTCTGGGCTGCTTTTATGCTACTTCAGTGTCAGATATTAAGAGTAAGCTCATCCTCTTTCATGGCTTCAGACCACCAGGTTTACAGTAATTTATGACAGCTTTAGTACCTTCAAGATAAATTATAGGTAGTAACATACACAAGTGATTCCATGTGCATTCCTATGTTCTCTATAAGTGACAGGGGCAAAAGCTGTCCAGAGGTAGAAAACGTATATGGATGAAAGTCTTACTCCCACACAGGAGCAAACCAGACTGAATTAATCCCCAGTGTCCCCTGTAAAGTAACTCCTAACAGGAGAAAAAAATCCCTCAGTTCTAGCAATGATCAGTACTTCTTAACCTCCTTTGCATGATGAGGGCAAAAATTAAGGACTAAAGTAGTAAACAGTCCTGCCCCTTCACCCTCACAGCCTGCAGCAGACTGAACAGGGGGATCACAAGGGAGAAGCAGCAAGTCCAGTCTCCCTGGGCCACTGACTTAACTGTTCTCTATGTGATTGTGGTTTCCAGTAAAGAATCAAAGTAGTTTCTAGTAGCAACTAATTGTAAACATTTGGGATCCTGATGGTAATGAACTCACTCTCCAGCTAACAAACAATAGAGTCATCAAGTACTACGATTTCAGTCCTGTAAATATAACACCGGTGAATATCGGTGAGCTGCTTCAATCCAAACACCTCACTTTGGACTAATACAGTTCTTTAGAAAACAAACACATGCAGATGGGATTTGTTGTCAGAAAAGGATCAGGATTGTAAATGAGTGAGGTCATTCACAATAATGCTGCTGCTGTGGGAGCAGGTCCTTGGTAGTTGCTGGGAACAGCATGTTTTTTATCAGGTAAACACATAATGTTAGTCTTCCTCTGTTTACAAAAAAAGAGGACACAGACCATTTAGTGAGAGTCATGTAGATTACTTTTCAAACCTGTAAGGAAAACTTCTCTCTTTTTAAAATTAATTTGCATAATAAGTGCAATTCTGTTGCCAAAGAGTGACAAATACAAATCTGCTGTGGCACAGGACTTTTACTTCCATTGACCTCATAATAATCTGCTCAGGAAACTAAGCCTTGTTACAGCTGAAAGCAGTGGAGCACAGAGAGTTGAAGTGACCTCCCAAGAAAACACATCTGTCAGAATCTGCAAAAGCAGATCCCACATCTCCGGGGTCCCAAGGCACTGGTCTCTACAGTGTGGAAATTCTTTGGTAATTTACGGTTAAAGTTGCTGGGAAGAAGCAAGAATACCCGTACCCAGGGGTTTCTTTCTTAGCTAATGGTATACAAACAAAAATGTTCCTTTCTTCAAGACAAAGATGAGGGTAGAAAAACATCCTGTAGAAAAGATCATAACTAGGTTTGCAACCTGTTCAAGAAGATCCAAGAGAGCATACAAGTTTCAGATTTACCTCTCCATCCAGTTTACTTTACAGGTTTTTCCAAATTTCTTAAATATGTTTCAGAATAACAAGATATTATTTTCAAGCAGAAGGGTTAAACTGAAATCTAGAGAAATTGGTGTCTTTGATAAAAATTTCCTCTATGACAATGAGATACAAAAGTCCCTGTCCCAAAGAACTTATTGTTGATCATGATTTCTGTGCTCAGACCTATATCCTTTACGATCAGCTACCTAGACATCTACTTTATGATATATCTATTTGTTGGTCGCTAATTGCTTTGTAAATTAGCCTGGATTCACCTTACTTGGTTTAATGGATGAGTCAGTGGAAAGCAAGGTGATATAAGGGAACAAATATTATCCTTGTGTGCCTCTCTCCCCATCAGTTGTTGAGGGAGCCTAGGTGACTCTGCTTCTAATTTTAACATCCCATACTGTACCCAGCTGTAGGTGAGATATAACTGTGCCCAAATATCCAAATTACATGAGTTTGATTTTGACTCCATCAAATTGTCACACAGCAAACTCCAGCAGAACTACTTTTGTGTAAACGAGATTACATCAAGATTTTAAGAAGGGTGTAAAATTTATTTATATTCACTGAGGACATGAGCTTTAGTTGAGCTTTCCCATGAGCAGGGTCCTTTCAGATATTCAATTTCTTTCTCACAATTTAGCTATGATAAAAAGATATGTTGGTTAGCAGCATCATGCACATGAAATGGTCTAATCTGGGATTGCCTGCTTGTGAAAGTCTGTCCAGGATCTCTGGTGCAAAGGGCTGTAAAAAAGCTAGTTTTTCCAGGAGAAGTAGTGATGAACTCTGCCCAGGCCTCTTGGAAACTCATATAACATACTTCAAATGGGTGCAGCACATTCTCCCATCCCACTCCATATCTACCTGGTTCTGCTGCAGACTCTTTTCACTCTTTCTCACATCCAAATATGTTCAAGAGTGGACTTGGAATGGGTGCAGCTATCAGCCTTCTTTAAAAAATAATGGAATATGAAGGTTTCTGAACAATCCTTTTTCTTCCAAAATTGTACAAGGACACACTATCAAGCTGGCTATGCTTAATCTTCTGAATACCAGCACAGGATTCTACTGCTGTCTTCAATAGCATTTGACCTCAGACTGAGAAAGGGAGGCAAAGCCAGAGAGATGCAGAGAAAAGAGCTCATTTAAGGAATGCCTGACAAAGAGATTGAAGGGAAGCTGGGAACTTCTATCAAAAGATTCTTCTATGAAATAGATCTTTACGTGCTTGTAACTAATAATGCCAACAGATTTACAGATCATTTATAAATTGTCTCCAGGATAGGTACAGGGCCAGTTCCATCTTGAGAAATCAGTGTTCTGCCACTTTGACAGCCACAGGTTCTGGCTGTAGGAGGAAAAGACGAGGCAGAACAGACAGACAGTTGTCAGGACATGATTGAATACGTGTCTTGCTGCCTCCAGAGTAGACAGACGCCTTTATTTCCCATCACCAGCCCTCAGCTACCAAAAACTGCATCTCTTAAGACCAGTGTGAGTCAATAGAGGTTTTGAGGTTTGGCTGCCAGCACAGCACATAGCCAGCACTCAGGCTGTTTTGCTGTCCTCTGGAAATGCATCACTTGCTGGAATTCCATCCTCTGACCAAGCCTAATCTCAACATTGATGCTGCGTAAGCTGTCTCAGCCGTGCTACTCAGAAACACCACATGTATCTTTTTTTAGTAATATTACACTTATGCTGTTTGATTTGTTAATGTGAAATCAGATCTGTTTTGTTAGAGGTCGTAGAAGTGAGAAGGGACCTAGATGAAAACCCAGCCTAGATCTGTAGAAAGAAATCATTCTGCACTACTCTACAATGTATGGTGAACACAAGACATGCAAAACCAAAGTGATCATAGAAAGTTTGAGTTGGAAGGAACCTTAAAGATCATCTAGTTCCAACCTTCCTGCCATAGGCAGGGACATCTTACACTAGACCAGGTAAAAATATAAAAAAATTATATTATTACATATTTTGAAGAACACTTTGAGGGAGCTGGCTGCCGAGGTGATCAAATAGAACATAAAAAAAATATTCATTCTATCGTGTCAGGATTATTCAAACACTGGTTGGCAAAATTTTCTACTACCTAAAATTAATTTAGTTCAAAATAAGCAGCTCAGATGTTTTGGAGTCACCATAATAAGTAAAAAACATAGTTAATAACACTTCTAAAATGGGGAACTGTTCTGCAAAAAGACTGAAAATCATCAGTCCTTTTCCATGAGGAATTAAACACAACATCAGTAAATCATAAATTCACCAATAAAAGACAATTTGGGGAGAATTAATCAGGAGGACCAGGGCGTGCTGCTGGGAACAGGTGTTCCCTTCCATTTTATCCAACTGCACACTATCCCATGCAACAGAGTTCATCTGCTACACAGGTGACATGTCCTCAATAAATTCCCGTATTCCAATGGGTACAGTAAGTGCACCCAGACAGCAGAGTTCGGTGTCCACCTCTCCCAGGTACAGACAGAATATACACCCCTTAGATATTTTTTTTCTGATGAAACAGAAAGAGAATGCACTGAAAGAAGATAAAATTGGATATTAGATTTACTTTAAATATGACATGCATAAGGGCAATATCACCGTAATTCATTAAATATAAATTCTACAGCAATCTGTAAAGGTTATTACCCCAAGTTATGTCCTATATATTACTTGTAACTCCTTAGTCATCCACCTCTGGAATCCGAACGTTTTTCATAGGATGTTGGGAAAATTCAGGTGCAGGGAAAATCAGGAAGATAGGTGTGTGGGGAAAAAAGAGTTAAATGATGGAAGTTTGCTGGTAAATGTCATTCTGATGTACATAGTGCTAGTAAATAGTACCAATCTATCTTATACCTTTGTCTGAATTTTTCTACCATCACATTTTCTGCTCTATTTTGTAGTGACAAATTTATTTTATTTGTAAGGTTTCAGTGCCCTCTTATGTGTGTATGTGTTTTTCTGTGTGTGTGTGTGTGTGTGTGTGTACTTTTTAATGTTAATCATAATGAGACTGGAGTGGTCACACAGCAGTGAGTCCCATGATGAGTTCAAACCTCACAGAAAATGCAGAGTCCCCCTTACTACCATGGAAGAGGAGGCACGTTTACAAAGCAGCAGCACCATTTCTCATCACTTTTTTTTTTACCAGAAAAGGGTCATATGCTTGATATCTAGCCTATCTTTTGGGTGGAGACTCTGTGCTGTGACAACAAAAATTGAATGTGTGTGTGTGTGCGCTCACATGTTTTTATTATTAATTTTCATATGCACTACATATTCAGAAGAAATTTAAGTTGTAGCAGTTTTATAGCAGATCTGTTATTGGATTATTCTCTGATTTAATGCATTTCAAAGAATATAAACAACACAATATTGTCAAGAATCCTGATAACAGTATCAATTTTAAATTATGAAAACATATGAAGAGCAAACCATTTACAGTGGACACAGTGAAGCATTCAAAAATATTGAATTATGTGACAGTATGTGGAGAAAGAAGTATGATTACCAATTTCTTTTTTTCAGGTATATTGCTGAACTGATCTTGTTACACAGTCAAGAGTTACTGTGGCTGTATTTCAAATCTTGTTTCAAAACTGGGAATATTATGGTTCTTTTGCCTATAGAACATGCTTGGAAGTGTCTTGCTAACTGTTTAGCTAACAGCTTGGAGTAAGAGTCAGTTTTGCCACAAATGTGAGTTTATAATACCAAAACTTTGAAAAAAAATATTAATTAAATTTGATGAGTATGGGTAACACACCATCCCTTTCAAATACAGAATTTCCTATCCTTTACTTCAATGGTCCATCTTTTCTGTCAGAAATTCACCATGAGATTTACTGTTGCATTTCAATTTCTCCTAATTTCTCTGCAAAAGAAATACAATTCCATGAGAAAGTTATAATTCTGATGAAGAGATTTCCCTCCCTCAACTTTCTTTTAACTTTTTTATTTTTGACAGCCAAGTTGTGAAAGATCAATGATAGAGCTTTGGGCTCAATTATGCCATCAGATAAGCAGTATATCTCTAAGACTCTCTAGCTAATTTATACACAAGAGATGCTTAAATTGGTTCTCTTGTGTAACTTAACATGCACTGAAAGTTCTGCCATTGGGAAGAATGTCAATCAAATCAAGAAGATCCATGCAGAAAGCAAGCACAGATGGTAGGTGATGAGTGCTGATTTTGGAAAAAAGAGAAAATAATATAAGAGAGTATTGCCCTACTAAGCAAACTACTTTTTTTCTGACTGTTGCTGTTTGATACGTAAGCAGTTTTTCCTGTTAGATGTGTCCTTTAAAATTGATGAGTTAAATACAGTTTCTTAATCAGTCACTAGAAGTACCTAGATTACAGATTAAAAATAACTATGGTAATTGTACACGTGGGTAAGTAGGTGATACTGAAATATGCAAGAACAGAGGTAGCTTTTTCTTGTCGTTCTTAGGGCATTGCTGCCAATAATCCTCAAAATCAGGAGTGTCAAGGATTATTCAAGTAAAATACAGAATAAATTAATTCAAAGTGAGAAGTACACTCTGTAAACAGTTTCTACGTCACAGGGCTTTCAATTTTAGGGTTATAGAATTATGAATTTTCTTCAGACACTGCATAAATTATTAAAAATCTCAAAATTTGGTATAGATCGTGATGTATGTCTGTGGATATTACATGCTACTACTGTGCTATCAGAGATCAGAAAAAATTGCACTTTATTGTCCAACAGGTCTGTTTTGCATCCTCTTCCTGTTTTTTCTGCAAATAATGTAAAAGAAAGAGTCCTAGGGTCAATAAAAAAAGCTGAAGCTACCTGATCTGATCTCCATTCCTAACTGCCATGCTAATTTTTTCTTGATTATTTGTACATCTTGTTTACTGTGGCCCAAATGTCTTTTAAGCTAATATCTGCCATACTGGATTTTACTCTAGATCCCTCTTTGGAAGCAGTACAGCTTGTGAAGAAGGTGTTGCAGAGTTGTAAAGACAGGCCAAGAACCCAGACTGAAGCTTCAAGTGTCAGCTCCTGTGGGGTAACAGATCAACTGCAGTGTTGAACAGACTGCCTAAATCCCACGAAAGAACAATATGAATGTTTCAACAAATACTTACCCATAACATGTAGGAAAAGAAAAAGCTGTTATGAATAACTTTTATGTGGTGGATATTTCAACGTTCACTTGGCCAGTGGGAAAAGAAATTCTACTACTTCTGAAAACAAGAGATAATAAAAACACCATCTCAGTGAATAGGAAGCTTGTCCTTTGAAAAATAATAGGGTGTGGACAAACATTTAAGGATATTTGGAACATTGTGTTCGTACTTCAACCAAATATTAACGAAATGACTGAGAAGCACTGCAAATTGATTTAAACAAATTCAGGAAAACTAAGACTCAGAAATCAATAATGTTCTTCCAATATTTAAAAAGAATAGGTGGCATTTATTAGCTGTAAATTGGTTCTACATGGAATTATGAAATAATTAATAAGAGACTCAGCAAAGAATTTAAGATTATAAATATAAGCACAAACAGTTAATATATTTATTTGCAGGTGTGCCTGATACAGAAATCTGGTAATATATTCTGGAAACATTTTAAATCCAGGTAGAAAATGTAACTGTATTCTTGTTATAACCTTGGATTTTTCTCTGTTAATGGAATTGTTACCTGGACATTTGACTTAAACATTTGCAGTACATGGTGCTAGCCATGTATGTTTGAGAGATTAAAACCATAGGCTAACTGAGAAATCTTAGAACACAGTCAATGTGAATTCATTGATGAGTAGAACTTTTTCTAGCAAAATCCAGCCTTTTCTGGCCTACCTAGAAGATATAACATTTGAAGGGGAGGTCTATGACTGGAAAGGCAAATCACTGTAACAGAATAATCTAAATCATGTGCCTGAAATCCAGCAAACAGGGAAAATGTGTTTTAATTCAACCTGTTCATTATGGAAAACGGTGGTCCCACCATGTTGTGAAGTGATCGCTTTAACCATTTTTATGGATTTCTTTTTTTTTTTTCAGAAAATCTTTAAAGAATGTGAATTCAAACATTTGGGCAGGATGGTCATCAAAGTTTGGTTTGGAAATATCTGATTATGGGAAACTATGAGTCCATCTTTTTCGGAGCCAAAGAGAAAGTAAAAACTGCACTACCTTCTCATTATTTTTGAAGCTACATAGTATAAAAATACCTGTAACACACCTGACCCTAAAAAATCCTGGAGAAATTGGGTTTCCTCAAATATCTAGAGATATTGTCATTTTGCTGCTTTGTGAATTATCAGCAACTGACCTTACAGACTGCAGAGGAAAAGCTGGAGAGGGAAAATGCCACAAAGGCTGTGAATCAAATAGAATAAGTGTCCGGTTTTACAACTTTATGGAACTTTCCAGAACAAAGTCATCACCATATTTCAGTCAGGAACCAATTTCCATAGTTTAGATTTGCAAGGATGTAACAGAAAGGATACATGGGAGCAGCAGAAACATAGTCCTTTGAGCGATATAAGAGATCACCAGACACATCCGACACCACATGTGTGACGAAGCCTATGCTGGGAGCCTGTTCCAGAAGTCTCATGGCTAAACACCTTTGGCCTGGGGGACAGGGTCCCTCTTTCACAGGGAATCCATCCTCAGCTGAGTGTGCAAGGTGCATCAGGCAAACAACTGTGGTAGTTCTTTATGGCCTCCAATTCTGTTAAACCATTCCACCATCTGCCCTACCCAGCCTGGATTTCAGGTTTTCTTTAGGTCTTTCCTGCTTTCTCCCCTAAACACAATAGCTGATGGATTGTGTAAAGCACATTCAGCCAAAAATTAGGCAGAAACAAAGTTGGAGTCAACCCATTCTCAGAAACCCAGGTACTTCCTTAAAAAAAAAAAAAGTAAAAGCAACTGGAAAAATATTTTCCTCTTGAAATCTCTTTCAGCTAATTTAGTTGCATGCAGTAATAGCAGATAAAAATTCAGGCTGAAGCGTAGCTTTGAAGTTGTCAGCATCTCTCAACTTTTTTTTTCCCTAGCAGTATCAGAGACTTTGATTTGGAATGTACACAACAAAGGCATAATCTTTCAGATTCAGATTAAAGAAAAACAAAAACGCAATTCTTGTCATGTGAAGCCAGAATATTGTCCAGGCTTTTGCTTTTGTATCATCCAGAGTTGGTCACCAGGGATACAAAATTATAAAGCTCTAAATCCTACAACCAATCACTGTGCCTTTTAAGGGGGTGTTGGTTTCACGTGCTGAAGTGTGTGCACCAGTTTATAGCAACTAAGAAAAGCTCCTTTCTGTTTACCATAAACTGAGTTGACTCAAGTCACTACAGTAAGGTGGTTGTTTAAACTGGTTTCTCCATGTATTGCATTTTACTCAACATCTGGTCCTAGTTAATTTCTTTTCTGAGGTTTATGTGTACATTGTTGTGTCCAATGCGCATTTAATTTCAAAACAAGACTGAGTACAAAGCTAGAAGTTTACCTGATTTGTGCAAAGAAAATGACAGCAAAACAAGTGTTTTTGGCCAGTTCATGTTTGGAGAATTAGGAGTTATCACATGGTAATTTTTGTCCTAAATCTGTTGCTTGTGATTTTTGCTAGAAATGTTCATTTAAGTGGCCTTTGTAACCATGCCTAAGGGTGCATTAAGGTCAGCTTTCTCTGAGATCTGTTATGCACCATGTTGCACAAAGTAAGTTTGCATGTACTGTGACTGCATGCAACTTTTTTGTCTGATAGAATCAGAAACCAGTATTTTTATGGAATAAATTTAGAGCGCAGTGATTTATTTCAAATTTTTATGTAATTAACCATATTTTTACTGAAAAATCCTAAACATCCACTGGTCAGATTATGTGACCAATACATCTGTTCTAGAACAAGCAGTAATCACAAGTATTGAGGCCATGTTGCTGAGAACACAGCTGCGCTGGGCAGGACACGTCTCAAGGATGAAGGACCACCGTCTCCCTAAGATCTTGCTTTATGGTGAACTTGCCACCAGCTGCCGCATGAGAGGAGCCCCAAAGAGAAGATACAAGGACTCCCTGAAACAACATCTCAGCCTTGGTCATATTGATCAACATAACTGGTCTACTCTGGCCTCCAGCTGGGAGGTCTGGAGACACAGCATCTATAACGCTGCTGCTTCCTTTGAGAACACGCGCAGGATCACCCTTGAGAGAAAAGACAACGCAGAAAGAATCGTGCCTTGCAGAATTTACCACCTAAGGAGTCTTTCTGCTGTGCCTTTTGCAATCGGACATGTCTATCTCATATTGGCCTTTTTAGCCACCGGCGCTTTTGTGACAAACGTGGGTAGAGCCCTTCCCAAATCTTCGTTCATGAAGCCCAAGCCATGATGATGATGATGACTGAAAAACCACATAGTTTAACAGCTGATTTAGTCTTGTAAAAAGCTAAACATAAAGCACATATTCACCCATTCTTCAGCTGTTTTAAGGCAGTTAAGCAACCAGAATATAACCTTTTAATGTACAATCTCATCCCACTTCTGTATCAGATGTCATGCAATTTTTAGTGACCTCAGCATTAAGACACCTTAGATTGTTCAGATAGCACATCACTCCTGTCATTCAAAAAAATTGTCCTTAACCAAATGGAGCATCAGCATACTCAAACGCAACTAAACCAACCCTCCAGTAGATATCAAACGTATTTTTCCCAACAGAATTCAAAAACATATTCTCATAAATTTCATATTCATACAATTCACTTACAGAACCAACAATCTAGGATTTTTTTATTTAAATTTGTAACATTCTTTTGATTTCCTAGTGTTCTCATTTTGGAGCATTTCTGAATTTCCTGCCACTGCAGCCCGCACTTGTTTTACACCACCATCAGCAATGAAAGAACATACTTAGTTTAGCAGCAGCAGCAGAACAAAGTTTAAGGACACATAAGCTTGAATTTTATTGCATCTTAAATGTGTATGCCCAGTAGCTCCAGTGGAGAATTACTTCCTGTTTCTGTGATTCCTCCTTCCTTCTGAACATAAGGATTTCAGTAGTTGTCTGAATTTTGGCTCAGCTTGACATAACCTACATTAATTTTTTTCAGTAGCTGTTCTTTTGCCTAGTTTTTCTGTATTATGCTTCTGTTCTGAAAATTTGCATCTTGTCTCACCAATTGCTTATTAACTCTTAATTTTATTATTGTGATACTCACTGTGCTCTCTGAGTACCTGACTTTGTCCAGCTGTACCTCCCGGACATCTACAGGTCAGTCACCCTCCCCTTGATCCCTGGGAAGATGATGGAGTAGCTAATCCTAGAAAACAATTCTAGGCACATGAAGAACCAACCTGAAAACACTGTAATTAACTGACTGACTGGATAGATGAGGCTTCCCTCAGCAATGCATATTACCTACCTCCACTACAGCAGTGGCTGTGGCCTACCTGGACTATGGTAAGGCTTTCAGCTCTGTCTCCCGCAGGATCCTCCTAGAGAGGCTGATCACATATGGATTGGATGAGCAGGCAGTGAGGTAGATTGAACACTGGCTGAACAGAACAGCCAGTGGTGGTGGGGCACCTTATATATGAGGAAAGGCTGAGCGAAGAAGAAATTTACTTGTTAATAAATTATATTATGAAGAATGTGGTGTTATGCCGGTACTCACTCCTTCTACATAACATTTTCTTTTTGTTTGATTTTATTTAAAAAAAAAAATCCTGCAAGAACTGGCTTCATAAAATACGTGGCTGATCTACTGGATAGAAATAGGCAGCTACAGTAGACAGTACCAAAGAAACGGCTATGTCTAGGTTTGTTTGGTTTTGTTTTACTTCCAGACCATTACTATGAGAAAGCAGCAGCTTGAGCTTAATATGATTGCTTTAGTGATTTTTATAGAGCTCTTACCATTATTGAAATTGGACTCATTTTCCCCCCAAGCATATGTCTGAGAGCTGTAAGATCTTGCATCAGAGTGGAATTAAAGAAGGGGTAGAACCATATTTAAAATGGTGCATTTAATAGGGGGAAAATAATTTTTTTTTGCCTTCTCCTATAGTAATGTCAGGTCAGTATAGAGACAAGTATATTCACCAGAGGTGAAAACAGGTGTAATGTGACTTGGGCTACACTGAACAATCCTGACAGAAAGATCAAGGTTTTGAAATCTGTAGTTTTCCATTTCTAGAATATCACTGTAGAAAGTATGTTTAAATCAGATTCTCCAAATTTTACTGAAGAATGACACCAGTACATGAGCTCCAGAAAGTCTGAAAGTGCAGGAAGTGTCAGATCATCTTGTTCTTCAGACGATAAACAAAAATCAGTATGTCTGAGAGTAGCTTAAAAATAGAAAAAGGTTCTACATAATTGTAGACTCTTACAACTGACAAAATATTGCTCATTTTAATTAACCTCTCTCCTACACTGTCTCCTGATAATATCCCATCTGAGATCTTAGTCATATGCCTAAAAAGAAGCAAAATATTAAACCTGCAATTTCACATTATGGAGGTAACCTTCAACAAAAACATATTGAACCACTGCATAACACTGCAAAATATTTTGTATGCAAGTAGTACCTACTTGTACACAGTATTTTCATATGGAGTAACCTGAAATTTGAGATTAAAAGTATTCTCAGATAAATATCCTAATTATGACTCCCCTGTGACAGAATAGAATATAAATCTGACCTGTAAACTGATCAAGGTCTTGACTTTGCTATATCACCAGGTTAAAATACAAGTCATAATTAAGGTACACTACTCTCTACACTAATATTCATAATGCAGCATATGAGGGGCAGGAGACAGTTTATGGTTCTTTCTGGAGTTCATGAGAAGGTGCAATAACCAGACAGTATAGCATAAATGACTATTTGGCTTAGAGATTTTATTTGAATATTCTGATTTTTTATTTGATTGTCCAAAGGAAAAGAAAACCAGAAAATAGTAAATAGTGAGAGGAAAAAATCTTTCCATTTTCCATTGCTTCTGTACTCTAAATCAGAGCTGAAGAAAACTGTTAGAATATTCTATCTCTCTGCATAAAATCATGATTTTTGTCTATTATACACTAAGTATTCTGTTTAATCTAGTCTCTGCATGTCAATCAGAGAGGCTTTCAGTATTTCCTTTGGGAAAATTCTCCACAGATTTGTAGATTTTGCTGTCACAGAGGTTATCCAGAGAGTTAACATTTGCCCTTCCTTAACTCCATGCGGTTACTCATGTTTCTGCTCTCCTTCATTCTGCTTAACTGATTCCTGCCCGTTACTGAGAAAACCTTCAGAAATTTGCAGAGAGCTAAACATCTGCTGCTTCCTCTTACCAGTGGGTTTCAGACTGCTGTATTGTTTTTTTCTGCTATTAGTGATGATTCTGAAAGCAGTCTTTCCAAAAACAAATTTGCAAGAGGTTTGTGATTACATTGCATGGTGTGGTATCACCATACCTGTGATACCCAGCTAGCCTTATACCCTGATGTATTAGATGTTGTACGAACATGATGGAGGACATAAAACCAGAGCCAAGGATTTTTCATAATTAATGGAACTTCTCAGCTGCTGAGACTTTACTAACACGAACTGGTACATCTAGGTCTTTATTCCCTAAAGCATTACCCACTTTATGAAGTGGAGGAGACCAGAGTAGACAAGTTTTACCTTCAGTTTGGGTCAGTGCTGAGGGAGACTTCATCACTGCTGAGAGAAACATGAGAGGAAGGGCAAGTGTGGGAACCCAGTGCTCCTGAGCACTTTGGTAAACTCTGGGGATAAAGTTGTCACCTCATGTGGTTCGGTTGGTGGTTTTTCTTCGATTTTGGAGGGGGTTTTGGGGGGGTTGGGTTGGTTTGGGGGGGGTAGGGGAGTTTTGTTGGTTTGGGGTTTTTGTTTGGGTTTGTTTTGTTTTTCTGATAGGAATTGATATCTTTGCTGATAAAGCTTGATTCTCAAGGAAAAGTGATAGACAAAATGTCCTCCCATGTTGAATTCCTCCACCTGTTCACAGAGTGGCACCCAGCCCAGAGTATGCAAGCTGCTACTAGTTATTGAAAAGATGTGATTAATGCCATGGACAAAGAGTGAGAGGGTGGAAGGGTATGATCCCAGGTCCCAGAGCCTGCATTCAGTCTGTGTACCAGTCTCAGTGGCAGAGAGATGAGAGGAGGTGCTCCAGCAAGTCCTTCTGAGGCAACAGGGGACAGGGTGTTGCACTCCCCAAATCACCTGTAGGAACTGGTGCACCCAAGAGCACCAAGGGCACCCAGCTGGTGGGCCACACTGGCCCTAGGGAGGCTGCCTCTACACTTCTCCCTTTCCATTGCCCCCAGACAGCTCAGTCCTGCTTTCCCGTATAAGGAAGAGGTGGCTGTTTGCCTCTTTCCCTGTGTTGGTCTTCTCTCAAGCAGACACAGGTTTGCTACCCCTGATGTAAATGGTCATTTCATATTTGTCATTCCACGTCCTACAGTTGTTCAGCCCCCATTCAATGCAACATCTCCCAGGGCTTGCTCCAGCCAGCAGTGCTGTGAGATTTCAAGCTAACACAAAGCCTTAGAGAGGTCTGGGACCTCAGTCAAATGAGAAAGGGTGAGCTCTGCTCTGCAAGCCTTCACTTTCAAGGGGATCACCTTGAAACTCTCACATACAGATCACCTAGTTACAAATGGACAAAAAAAGTGATGTCAGTCCTGACCACTGTGTTTATTTGACTAGTTAATTTTTTTTTCTTTGTTAATAATTATTCTTCATGAGATCCAGTATGATTGAATTAGTAAAGAGGTTTTGGGTTTTTTTCCCTGTTAATACTGTGTCTCACTATATCAATTAAAGAAAATATTGTGGCTGCAGTCACACAATATAGAGCTGTTAAAAATTTCCATGCAAAATTTTACTGGAGAAAAAGTCTTGTGGGAGAAGTGAGTACTTTGACAGCAAATCATAAACTTATATTGAAAAATCCAGAAAGTAAAGAAATAATCTATGTTCTTTTTTTTTAATAAATTTTTATGCATAATTTTTAAGACATAGTTTTGAAATCTGGTATCAGCATTAGTACCTTTCAGTGGTTTGGGTTGATTTTTTTTTTCTTTCACCATTCTTTTTCTTACTATCTGAAACAGAACCAGGAAAAACTTCTCATAATTTCCTCATAAATAGTCTAACAGAAGGGGTTTACCTCAGTGCAAATTGCCTACTTGCACCATTTTAATCTGACAAGCTGTTCAAAATATTTTTAAGGCCAACTGAGGGAATGGAATAGGTACATTTCTCTGCAGCAATGAGTCAGTGGAAAGAGACACAGTGACTCTAGGTGAAACAACTTACGTGTTTCATTGCCTTTTGAGTTGGTATTAGCTATCTCATGGAGATTACAAACTTGATAGCTCTCCCCCATATTAAACAGGTATAGTAGCTCTTTTCAAAATCAAGTTAATAATTTTTCACCATGGGTTTTCTTTTTTTTCTATTAGACTTATAGTTACTTCCATGTTTCATGTGACTGAACAGAAATCTACTACTTACAACACCTGAAAGATGACTGTAACATGTCTTGCAAACTGTGTGCTTTGGATGGCTCATCTGTATGATTCTTGCTTTAAAAGGCAATGCTCACAAATATAACCAGTCCTAGGAATTTTCTAGTTTAAATATAATTCTCCTTCTTCAGGATTCCAAGGAAGTGTGCTGAGGTGAACCCGTGGTTTCCCCGGAGTACTGCACTAATGAATGAAAACAGACAGAAAAGCCTGAGATATATTTTAAACTCCCTGTCTTCACTCTATGGATTGTTACATTTCTAATCGCAGTCCAACAAATATGATTAATTTGATTATCTGTGCAGAGGCAAAATCCTGATGGGAGTTGAAGCAAACATAAAATTCCCCATGTATTTTCTAGCATGTGAAACTATGCTCAGATCCATGTGTAGCCAGAAAAAACTTTTGAGAAAGAGGTAGTAATTTTAAATCTAAACCAGAAATTCATCCGTATGTTTCACATTTCCAATCGACCAAGTTGGAACTGTCCTTCTTCATGAGGAGAGGAGCCTTTCATACTCCATACCATGGAGTATAAATCATGTACCATGTCATGGACAAAGTCTGGTTCTCCATTGTGGTGTTCACTTAAAACAGTAAAAGATTCCAGAAAAAAATAATGAATATAATATTATAAAAACCTTAATTTATTGAACAACTAAAAAAGACTTCTACAACTAAGACTACATATAGTCATATTTATCTGGTTTTAGTGAAGGAACAGTGCTTTACCAAGTATTTCTTATCAGGCAAAAAGAATTTTATTTTTACTTTCAGCTCCATGTTCCCATGTCTTCATTGTTTACAGAAGACCTTTGAAATTCAAGAAGAAGAAAGCTCTGGAAGATAAATACCTCTAGTATTTCTCATGATATTCCATTTCTCTATGTCCGAGGTACAAGTGTGGTATCATTCCCATCTGTTAGCAAATAAATGGCAGCATGCCAAAATAACAACTGAACACAAACACTCGGACAATGAATTAACCAGAAACACCTGCTACACCAGCTCTGAGTAGGAAACCTCCCTTACGAGAAAACAGGCAGGGAGACCTACACCACCTTCCTTTCCTTGCAGACATTCTCCCTCAGATATGGTGCATGGCCTCAGGGTATCATTCTCAGGTCTGAAGGAACCACATGAACAGAGTCTTCCCACCATCTCCAATAAGTAGATACCCCAAAGCAGGCTTCACCAGATTTTTACACAGGCAGTACAGGGACCAAATATCCTTGCCCTCACTGAACTCTTCCTCCTGACAGCTGCAGTAGTTACCCAGAGTTAAGGCTAACCGTGGATGCTCAGAGCTTGATGACATAACATTTGATAATAACATTTCCATATATACTCACAATAGAATTACTGTCAAACTGTATGAGAAACACAGATGATCTATCTAATAAGAATAAAATAGAACTATTTCCCTTGTTGTGAAGTCAAAAATCTGACAGCTAAAAAAGACCAAAATTACAATTACAATCCTTTACAAAAAATTATCTTACTTCAGTCATCTTGCACCTATAACCGATACAATCCTTCTTGACATGGTATGGTGAATTCAGGAGTCTCTGTCCCTTTGCTGCACAGGTGAGACAGTGCAAGGGAGGAGGATGTCTAAGGGCATGATGACCTTCAGCTGGTTACTGAAGGTTTCCCTGGCACATTTCTTCCAGAAAGCTGAAAGGATTCTTCAGGAGGAAGAGTTCATTTTTGTGGCTCCTGTAGGTATTGCCATACAGAAGAGCTCTGGTCTGTTCTTACCTGGGTTACAGCTTTCTTATGAGATTTTGTACAAATTGTTTCCATAGAGAGCGTTGGAAAAGATTGTCACCCACGTCCCACTTACTTTCAGAAGGTCTACAAGCAGGAATGTGGGAAGATGACCTGGCAAGGGCTTCACAAGGACCTCTTGCTGTAGAGTGACAGTTGTGATTACTGAGCACTTTCAGATAAAATAACACATTCCTATAGTAAGTGGTTGCAAAGGAAGGAAATCTTAAAGAGGGTTGGGTGGGTATTTTGAATTATGCAGTTAATTTAAACAATTTTCTTTGTGCAGATACATTTGGAGTTGATTAACATATACATAGATATTTGTCACCCTTGCTGTAGTGAATTTCCCTTCAAGCAAAGTAACAGTTCTTTTATTTCTTTTCATTCACTGAACTACACCGGATAAAAGAGCACAGAGCATACCTGCAGCTTGAAGAGGGCCCCTATGTCCCAAAAGAGGGTAAACGCCAGCTTCGTTAGAACACATTATTAAAGATTTTATACAGAAAGGCACCATCTGCTCTTGAAAATTCTGGAACCTCTGCACAGAAGGTATTTGATTGCCCACAGCAAAGAGGGAGAACCTTTCGACTTAATCTGCTAGACTTGGAGTTGGGATCATTTTGCCAAATAGAGGGTTTTTCTTCTTATAGTAACTACTTCTTCCCTAATGTCACTGGATATAAAGAGTTGTCTCCAGTTCCCTTCCACTTGTTGCTGGCTCCCTGAGGATGGGAAGTCATGGACTGGTTGGATAGTAATATTTTAAGTTTTTCAATTATATATCTGTTTTGCCTTCTGTAATCTCACATCAGGCAGCTCCACCCTTCAGCCCCCCATACAAACAGCACATTCAGAGGCTTACACCAAAGAAACACCAGAGTTAATTTTGGCACAAGTTTCACGTTCACAGTTCCTACTTGCTATGCAAGAGCTAGAAGGGCAGGGCTAATGTCACACATGAGGTCTTTGCTGTCCCAGCTCTGTCCTATGACACTGTGGCCAGGTTAGCAGGTAGAATATCTGTAGTCTTCAGAGGCTTCACAGCTCAGAGACTGTGTGATCTCAGAATTCCCTGAGTTCCTCAGGACAGACTGTCAGAGCTCCCATCTGAGAGACATGAATAATGCCATAATTTTGTGTGGGATGAGTGAAGTAGTACATGTCCCTTTTCTAGTTTTTCAGGAAAATGAATTCGCAGAACAAATTTCATTACACGGAAGACAAAACTTTCATGAAGATTTTATGTTTCCTCAATGGCCAAGAAAACAATTATAATTAGGGAAAAACCATAGTTTATAAAGATATTGATGGATTTATTTGGATGATTGTATCATAATTAAATATCCAGAAGTTTATATCAGATCCATAGTCTACATCAGTAGTGTACGTAATAGAATTCAGGGTGGAGGGAGTCCTATATTTCTGTAAAAATAAGGGTCATATTTCTAGAGAATTCCCCCCAAAAAAGGAAAGCTTCTGATAAAATATGCATCATTATGCCTAATGATGTACATTACACAAATAACACTGATTGGGAAAATAAAATCAGCATTTGAAACTGTAAATCTGTCATTCAAACAAAACAAGATCATCCCTGAAAAGAAATTCTAAATTTACTGAAATCATCTTTCTGTCTTCTGCACAGTCCTACTTGAACTATTCATTTTCACATCAAATTGCATTTTTTATCAAAACAGTGATACTATTTGAAAACCAGGAAACATTATGTCTACTGCCACAAAAATGGCCATCTCTGAAAATGACCATTTTATCACAACTGATAGGATTATCGTCTGGGGGTTGCATATCTGGCAATGTCATCTAACCCCACAGTCTTTTCCTATTTTCCAGCTGTGACTATTTTTATTTTTTTCATTGTTATCAGTTTAACAGCTCCTCTATTTTGACCTCTTCTTTAATGCAAGGCAACAAAAAATAAAGAGATAGTGTTTCTGAGCAGCTCTTTTGTTCCACCCTTCATTCGCCCAGTTAGTTGTTACAAACTTATGGAATTATATGAAATGCAGAGAATGTTTCTTCCTACATCATTAGTGTGCAACTGGTTTATATCCCTCAGAAATGTTTCAATTTTATTTCTTTTTAAAAAAAAGTATTGTAGACAGAAATATTCCCATTTGTAATTCTGGAAATACTTACTGACCACCAAATTACTGACATCCTTTTCTTCTTACTGGGTTCTTTGCCTGCCTAACATCTGATTGCAATGACTCCAACACTGTTTGACATGTCCCAGTGTTTTATTCATAGCAGTTCTTTATAAAATTGTGAGTCCATGTTTTACAATGTAATATTAATTTTCCTTATATGTCTTTAGTTAGCAAAGTATACTAACACATCTGAAAAAAAAAATGTTCTTAAACTTTCCTGTAAAAATATTATCACTCTCTTCAGGACATTTGGTATGTAGCTGTAATGCATAGTCATTCTCCATCATTCCTAGTAAAGAGAGAATTAGCATTCCTTCAATCACTTATCTTTATAAGAATTAAAATTCTTTCCAGGATATTTAGTTCTTAAGGCATTTTATCACAGCACATTTATGTTATAAACATGCTCCTTCTTGTTAGGAATGATATTAATTTTCCAGTCAGTTATCAAAGCAAATTACTTCTAAATTTATAGCAGTCTGACATAGATTTACAGAAATAGATCATAAATCTTTCTTGCTATCTTCAAAAACATAGGATGATAAGTGCATTTGTCCAGCCACAGTATATAACCAAATGTGCTTGGTTTTTTAAGAAAAAAAATTTTTCTCCGCTTATCTAAGTCATATGTGTGTGTGATTTGATGAATATGTTCCTTTTTGCATCATCACCCTCCTACTAAAACTATTTTCTAACAGAGAAGACAAGGCACTGACAATATTGATCTGTTGCTCCCCAAATTTGTACTACATACATTAAGTGACATTGAATTAAAGGCTAAAATAGCACTACTGCTTCCTCAGAAGTACAGAACTAAGGAAGTTAGTCTGTTATGAGAACAAAGAGGATTCTACAGTGAAAGCCTAGTGGAGGAACAAGACTATTTATTATTTTAGTATTAAGTTGTCTGTCTCTTGGTTTCCCATTTCTCTCATGAGGTTGATTTGGTACATGATTCATTCTGGTTATTTTTTTGCTCAAAGCAAGGAAAGCTCTGTCACTCCAGGACAAAACAGAAGAATTCAAATAAAACACTTATCCAGCATTTCTGAGTCTCAGTTGTTCTTGTTGCAGCACATCTCTGGCACTATACTTGTAGTCATGCCTCTGCTCTATTACTAAATTTAGCCTTTGGATACTTCAGCTGTGAGCCATAGCCTCTTTTTAACCACAAATTACTTTATTGGTTCCTACGGGCCTATTTGTGCTCATGTTTTTCTCTTCTGACTTTCCGTCCTCCAAAAGGGGAGTGAACATCTACTATCCTTCTATGCAATGGTCTTTCTTAGTTGGTAATTGTTTTCTTGATTCTCTTCCCATCTCCATTACAGCCTGTTTTCTTTCCTGACTTCAGTAATATCTGTTACTGAATTTTGTCCTTAAGAACATTTTCTTTTAAAAAAAGCCAACAAAACAGTGAATAGAACAGACTAAAGTTTTTTACTTGAAAATTTTCCCTGTTAATATTGAATTGGTAAACTCAGTAAAAATTAGAGAGACATAGAGAGAAGAGAGGATACAGAGAGGAAAATATAAGACATGACATTTAACATTTTTGGGGAAAATTTCTTGTGCTAACCTTAGAAATGTCTTTTGGAGAAGATTTATGTATACTATGAAGACTGAATAGAGAGAAGAGTTATTTCACATACTCTAATGGTCATCTCCAATATTGACATTAAATGGACAATGTTGATGATCAAGTGGTCACCTTATACCTGAAGTCTAACCAATAAACTCTTTTTTAGATGAGCTTCTAATGTCTTTTCCTATATTTTTTTTTTCCAGGAAAATGTCTGGTGCATATCTGAATAGTGCTATAATACCATTATTATGAGTGAAATTGTAAGTATGAATGTATGCAAGCAGGGTTTAAAAATAAATTATTCTAAAACCTTAACTCCAGCAATTGTAGATGTAATGCTTTGAAAAATGGAAAAGGTCAAATATTTGCCAAGAATTTCATCAACTGGAAACTCTGTGGAAAGATTTGTGGTTCTTTTATATACAAGTACAGCCACACAATCACACATACATACATGTGTGAGTAGATGTCTATATACCATCTGAATATCTAGCTTATTTAAATTCCAAACAAAACATAAAAGCTTCTTGATCTGTCATCTCAGGAAGCTCAGAGCTTAATGAATAAAGCATCAGATGCAATGCAAAAAGTAATTACTCAGAAGGAGAAAGTGGGCATCTTGTCCCTTCCTGATGTAACCAAGATAAACTGTCAAATGTCGTAAAACCTTACTACTACATTACCTTTACCATAATTTGCTGCTCTTGAAACATCACTGTGTTAGTGAGTTAAGGGACAATGTAATATTAAAATACATAAATTTAATGTAAAAGCTAAACTTTGGAGAGTATTAGCTTCCATCCTGTTGTGGCAGTGATAGCTTAATGGTAGGACTCAGTGATCTTAAAGGTCTTTTCCAACCTATGTGATTCAGTAGTTCTATGAGAGGTAAATAACTAAAATGAAATAACTGACATATTTAGAGAAGACTTGAGTGGTGATCTAGCCAGCAATTTTTCATCAAGATTATTTTCATTAAAATAGAAAATGTCTGTTCCATGAAATTGAATTTTCTAGTGGCTATTTCATTTTTCTGTTCTGCTACTGACAGAAGAGGTACAGCTACCCATGCTATATCCCCCTGCATTTCAGCCTTTGGGGAAAGCTGCAAAGCTAACAAAACTCCCTGAATGTGCATCAGCAGAGAGGAGCAGAAGAACAAAAATCCTTCACATTTAGCTGCTAGTAACCCCAGCTGAAGACTAATATTTTCATTTATGAAAGGAAGAGGAAAGTGAGCAGTACTTTCTGGGCAGGCAGACAACTAACAAGCCAAAACTCTCTGCAAACACTTTTTTTTTAATTTTTAAAGAAATCTCTTTCTGTTGAAGCAAATAAAAAATTACATGTAATGTTGGAAGCTGGAGGAGGGAGGGAGGATTGTTCATTCTACTTTTTCCCCCAACTCTGAAGGCAAATATTTTCTGAACTCTCTTATTAAGCCATATGTATATCTATTTTCCAAGCATCTAGCTATCATCAGTAGTATTTCTGACACATGCTAAACATACCTCATACATTTATGTGGGGTTGAACTACAGGAAGATTTTCATGGTTCAGTAATTTCAGCTCCTCCCTACTCCCACCAGCTCTCCCAGAAACCATGTTCCACCATCTCAGGGGTCTACTGTCCATCCTCTCTCCTCAGCCCACTGTGCTCATTCCTACCCTCAGCAGAACCTGATCCTTCATTACTCACTGGCCTCATCCTTGCGTGGCCCAGTCCCCACATTCCCTAATTCTGCTGGTCTTTCATGGACATCTACTTCTATTTCCCAAATATCACTATTCTTTACTGACAGGGAAAGGGTTCTTAATGACATTCTTTTTCCCTTTTGATTTCTTAGGGAATGTCAGTAGTTAGGTGGAAGTCAGAAATGAGTCTGTGGTTTATCTGACTTTTGTAGCTGACTTGTCTTCATATACCAGTGCCATTTCAGTGTTTCATAATTTTATTTTACTGAAAATTGCTATGTATTTTTTATATTTGTTTTATTTTCTTTTTTTCTTTAACTTTATTAAAATTTATATAAACTTTTTTTTTTTTTTTAGTCTGGTCATTAGCTGTCAATTTTTGTTTTGAGAAATATATTTTATTTTTAAAACATATTTTTGTAAAAGAATTAACAATGAGGGGAACACTCAGCAGAACTGATGTTACAGGTTTGGCTCAAAACAAATTAGGAGATTGCTCTGGTTTTTCACAAATAACAATTTGTGCAGTATCAACTTGAGCATGAACTCAAAAGATACCTTTCCTCAAAGTAGTTCTTTCCTATCAGTGAAAGGAACAAAGAGCAGCAGTTTCCAGAATGAAGCTACTACACAGGTAGCAAATAAATATTTCAGCACAAAGGCAAAATTCATTTAGTTTGCCACCAAGCATGTAGAACAAAAGATCATCAGAAGTAGGCAGTATGGATTCACCAAGGGGAAATCTTACTTGACAAGTCTGATAACCTCCTGTGATGACATGGCAGAATGGGTCGACAAGCGGAGAGCAGTGGATATTATCTTACCTCAACTTTAGCAAGGCTTTTGACAGTGCCTCCCAAAAAATCCTTGTAGGCAAGCTCAGGAAATGTGGGTTAGATGAATAGCCAGTGAGAAGGATCAAGACCTGGCTAAATGACAGAGCTCGGAGGGTCAGCTCCAGTCTTATTCAACTTGTTTATCAATTACCTGGATGAAGGGATAGAATGCACCCCCAGCAAGTTTGCTGATGATATGGAACTGGGGGGAGCGGCTGATACAGCTGAAGGCTGTGCTGCCTTAATACCTGGAGAGCTGGGTAGAGAAAAACCTAATGAGGTTCAGCAAGGGCAAGTGTAGGGTCCTGCACGTGGGATGGAATAACCACAAGAACCAGATTGGGGGCTGACCTGCCAGAGAGCAGCTCTGCTGAGAAGGACTTGGGAGTCTTGGTGGATGACAAGGTGACCATGAGTCAGCAGTGTGACCTTGCAGCCAGGAGGGCCAATGGTATTCTGGGGTGCATTGGAAAGGGTGTGGCCCACAGATCGAGGGAGGTGATCCTCCTCCTCTACTTGGCCCTAGTGAGGCCACATCTGAAGTGCTGTGTCCAGTTCTGGGCTACTCGATACAACAAAGAAAAGAAGCTACTGGAGAAGCCAGCGGAGAGCCACAAAGATGATTAGGGGCCTGGAGCATCTCCCTTATGAGCAGAGATTGTGGCAGCTGGGCTTGTTTAGCCTAGAGATGAAAGGACTGAGAAAGAATCGCATTAATGCATATAAATATCTCAAAGGCAGGTGCCAAGAGAATGGTGCCAGACTCTTTTCAGTGGTACCCAGTGACAGGATGAGGAGAAATAGCCATAAACTAAAACGCAAGAAGTTTCACCTCAACATGAGGAAGAATTTCTTTGTGTTGAGGGTGACAGAGCACTGAAACAGTCTGCCTAGGGAGGTCATGAAGTCTTCCTCTCTGGAGATACTCAAAACCCACCTGGATACGTTCCTGTGTAACCTGCTCTAGGTGACCCTGCCTTGGCAGAGGGGTTGGACTAGCTCTCCAGAGGTCCCTTTCAATCCTAACAGTTGATTCCGTGATGTGGTGTACTTATTAACACAAGCTTACTGTGATAACAGAGAATGAATTTTTAAAATTTGGGAGAGAGTATTTCAATTGGTAGACAAGAAAATATTCAAAGAGCTTTACATTAATATGTTTTTCCCTAAAGCTGAGACAGACACAAGATCAGTTATGTCGACTCAATGGACGAGTGACAAATTGTTAGGTTACCACAACTCAGCTGTGTTTGGCTGTGTGCCCCAGTCTTCTGCTTATAAACACAGTGTTTCCATCTGTCTCACTCATTCTAGTATTAATTCTTCAGTTATGTTATTAATATTTCACATTTTCACTGTGCAAACCTTCTACAAAAATAGTACCTGTTATACTGGGACCAACCACTCCAGTCTACTGGAGGAGAACTTCAGTAGCTGCAACATTTTATAAGCTCCAAATCCATTATAAAGTGGAGGATTATGAATTTATTATGTTTATATATAAAGTCACTAATTCACAAGAACAAGCTAATGTACATTACACTGTGTTTACTACCATGGGCCCCAACACATACAGATAGCTGCATCAATGTGCAAAAATAAACATTATGTCTTGAATTTTTTATGGAAATACAAAATTTTTCTTCAATGTATTTTATGTCATAATACAATCTTCAGTGGATCTTCGTACAGATTTTAGTCATTCAGTTGAATCTTAGAAAGCCCCATTAAAGGTTGTAAACTAATGAATACAGTCTTAAATAAGGTAAAACCAAAAAACATTGCCTTTCACAGCAGGTGTGAATATATTCAGAAGATAATTATGCTTCACACTGTCAGAATTTGACCTACTGGAGTCCCCAAAGCAATCATGTATATGACCGTACAAAGGAATTCTGACATAATCTCGTGAATATAAGAGTTTAATAAATTATAACTTGTACAGTGAGCCATAGCACATGGGATTTAGCTACCCTTGGATATTTATTTAGAGCAACTCAGGTTAAAAAATACAGCTCAGCTGTGAAAAGACTCTTTATGTCTTACTCCTGTGAATCCAAAAAATATCTGATTTTCTCAGAACTAAAGGAAGAGCACACTACCAGGTAGGTTTATCTCTCCTAAGCAAAGTACCTCCTAATCTGTCTCAGCTGATACTACTGTAATCATATTAACTGCTACAGTCACATTCCAAGAACAGGACTTCAAGCACAGATCTGTATTTAAAACATCTTTTCCTTTAGCCTAGCAAGAAAAAAAGAAATACCAAAACAACTTTTTTAAAGTCTTTGCTTTGTGCCCTGCAGTTATGATGTTAAGGCAGTCTATAATTAGAGCACACAGGGACCAGTGACTAATGCACAAGAAGGTATGGTGAATTAGCTGAATTGTTTTGATTATTTTTGCTAGTAGGCGGGAATACTAGACGTTCTGATGCTATTCCTCAGACAGCAAATATTGGCACACCCTGCTCAAATACAACCACAGAAAGAAAATACAAAAGAAAGGGAAAGAAAAAAACCTACTACAGATACCATATCTTCTACTAAAGTATTTACAATTAATATGTTCACACACAGCATGACCACACTTGCAACATACACAAAAAATCTCATACCTACTCTGAAGTGACGCATTTATGCATATAACCACTAAAAAAAAGACACCAGTGTTTCACTTGCTATTGCATTGCCTTTACCGCCCTCTCCCTTGCCTTTCACATTTTCCCTGTCTGCAAGATCTTTTGGGTATCCTGGAGCGATGGCTGAAGATAGTAGGAAACACTGAATACTTCTTATTATCATTCACTAAGACCTAAAAGAATAGCTTTTACAGTGCCTTCACTCTTGCTTTCCTCCAAAGCAAGGAGTATCTGCAGTACTAAACACTCAGTCACCGAACTGTCAGCTTCTTGGTAAACACAAAACTTGAGCAAATATTGCGTAGTTGCAAAGAATATGGATGTTTTGACTGATTAAGTGGGAGGAAGGGACAGATGGTTTAGCAAATATTGTCCAAAATACGTGAACACAAGTTAAAAAAACCTTACATTGTCCCAGCAAAATCAAGATAGCTGCTGTGGATTTCTAAGTGTGTCTGTATCTGAACATATTCTATTATTTTTTTACACAGATGTATAAAATCTCTCCGTTCTCGTAAGTTTTGGAGTTTGGTGAAATCCAGCTCAGTGACAGGAGCCAGTTATAGGATCAATGCACCTTTGAAGTAGTGCCTAGGTTTGTGTTGACCTTTGATAAGAGGATAAATTTCACCCCGTATCATTAGTGCTACCCACAAACATAAAAGGGATGTGTTTGCTTTGCCTTAACATCTTTGATATTTACCCACTGCTTTGCTTGAGATATCAGGTATAAAGATGACCCTATCTTTCCTGACTATGCTGAAAAGGTAGAGATATTTGTATTTAAAACAAGGTTCAAACCTAGGCCGGAGAGATAGTGGCAGCTCTTTCTGAACTTTTCCCTATCATACTGCAAGAAGCCAGTAGAGGTGAGATGATGCAACTTTACTGTAATAAAAGAGAGTACAAAACCTAGTCATGATTTGTCAACCCAGAGGCCAAAACTTGGCCCAGGAGAGAAGGTCATGATACCATAGACATCTGACATTACCCAGTAACCGTGATACCCCACCAGAGGAGAAGAAAAGCTCAAAGCAGCAGTTTTCCAACCCTTACGAGAGCATGGAGTACAGTCGGTGAAGGTTAACCCTGTCCATGGTCAGCTCACTGAAGCAGGTGGTGGTTGAATTTGGCCATGACCACTTTGGGATAACACTACTTCTGATAATCATAGCACATCCCTGGAGTCCTCACCCTGGTGTGGGTGGGAAACTAAGCTTGGGGAGTGGGCTACAGAACCAAACACACTTTAGATAAAAGCACCACTGCTATCCAAAGGACAGCTGGTAGTACTTGTAGCTCCACTGCTCTGCTTAAATCTTCTCAACCCTGCCTCTTCTCATCTCTACACCTGGTCATAAGTCAAAGGACTTCTGAGGGCTGCCCAGCTGGCTGACATGGTGCAAGAAATGCAGGCTACCAGCAGAAGTGGAGTGACCGAGGCCAGCTCTGCTTGTCAATAAAACAGGCCTTGACCCATCCTTTCAGGCTAGTATGTGTGGGGCTTTTACATGTGACTAAGAAACACATACATAGAGAGAGTGAAAAATTAAACTGATTTGGGGAAATCGGTTCATATGGTGCTTATGTTTGTAATCTTTAAGAAGGTGGGTAGCGGGTGAGCAGGATAAGGTTCAAATTCCCAGTCTCACACACACACACACACACACACACACACAGAGCCACACACACACACACAGAAATCACAACATTCTTCTTAAACCTGGAGCCTTTTTTGACAGAAAATAATATACAGGAACATAAAGGTACAACTATGCATATTTTATAATAAGGTTCCTTAAATATAGTTGCTGGTAAATATAGTTTGCTTAAAAATAGTTGCTGGTAAAACAAGACTTTTGCTATGAACAAAGAATCATATCTGTTAATTTATCAGTACTCAATTTCAAAAAATAGAGGCTGTGTCCCCAGGAGCTCCTCTGGCAAAGAGGTCCCTCAGAATTTGGAAGACTGCCCAATTACAGTTTGAAGAAACTTAAAGCAAGGATGACTGACTACAGACAGAAGTCTCTGACAGTATCAGGAAAAGAGAAAGACTGAAAGAGGGTGTGTGTGGGAGAGCACTTTGCTTTCTCATATGAGTGAAGTGAGGACAATTGTCTTGTTCTTAATTTTTGCAGTAAGTGGAATCAAGGTCCTTTTTGCTTTCTTTCTTCTTTTCTTCTACTTCTGTCTTTTGTTGTGTGCAGATCCTGTATTAACATGAACAACTTACATTTATTGTTACAGATTCTTTTTAGGTTTACATATGGTAACAAAAAGAGCCCCTTAACTTAAAATTCTGGTTTTGGCAGAATGGAGACAAAATACTTTGCAAAATTGCTGTTAGCCCTGGGCTGAAGCAGGGAAGTGGTAGATGTTTTCTTCCCCTGGGAACTAAAAGGAGCTTTCAGAGAGTTATCACCTTGGAAATTCCACCCAGACAGAATTATCATAGAATGGTTTAGGTTGGAAAAGACTTCTAGTATTACCAAGTCCCAGCCATTAACCCAGTTCTCTCAAGTCCACCACTAAACCATGTCCCCAAGTGTTTAAAAGATCTATACATCTTTTAAACACCTCCAGGGATGGTATTACCAACACTTCACTGGGCAGCCTATTCCAATGCTTGACCACTCTTTCAGTGATGAAATTTTTCCTAATATCCAATCTAAAACTACACTGGTGCAACTTGAGGCCATTTTCTCTCACCCTTTCACTTATTATCTGCCAGAAAAATTCAAGACCTACCTCTTCACAACCTCCTTTCAGGGAGTTGTAGAGAGTGATAAGGTCCCACTCGAGCCTCCTTTTCTCCAGGCTGAACAACCCTGGCTCCCTCAGCTCTTCCTCATCAGACTTGTGCTCCAGTCCCCTCACCAGATCCACTACCATTCTCTGGACACAATCCAGCACCTCAATGTGTTTCTTGCAGTGAGGGGCCCAAAGCTGAACACAGGGTCAGAGGTGTGGCCTCACCACTGTTGAGTACAGGGGCACAATCACTGCCCTGGTCCTGCTGGCCACACTACTTTTTACCCAGTAAAGAGTGCACCTCTCCAAGTCATGAGCAGCCATTTTCTCCAGGAGAATTCTCTGGGAAACAGTGTCAAAGGCTTTACTAAAATGCAGGTAGACCCTCATCCACTTCAGTGGCTCACCTTATCATGGGACTACCTCCTTCCAGAACCTAAAAGGGGCTCACAAGAAAGCTGGAGAAGGACTTTTTCACAAGGGCATGTAGTGACAGGAGAAGGGAGAATGGCCTTAAACTGAAGGAGGATAGGTTTAGATTAGATATTAGAAAGAAATTCATTACTATAAGGTGCTGAGGCACTGGACCAGGTTGCCCAGAGAGGCTGTGGACTCCTCATCCCTGGCAGTGTCAAGACCAGGCCAACTGGGGCTCTGGGTACCTGGTCTATTGGAAGGTGTTCTTGCCCAAGGAAGGAAATTGGAACTGGATGATTTTTAAGGTCCCTTTCAATCCTAAGCATTCTGTGATTTTATGATATCAGAGATCAGGGTCAGAAGATCAGATCAAGAGCTACCAACACTTCCAGAAGCTAAGGACTTTTCCTAGCTCTCTTTCTAGCTTCTGGGAGTTGTCCATGAAAGGAGACTGAACTGTCATGCCTGGAACAAGGATCATTTTCTCTTGCAATCCCATCCCATGCCCATCATAAGTATTGCAGTCCTTGAGTTGGCACAGGAGAGTGCCCAAGTGATTCAGAAGCATCTGAAATTGATTGTGATCAAGCTCATTTGCTCTTTTTTATTGGTGACATCTCCTCCCTGACTCACACTCAGATGTGGCTGAGTAAACCTTACTATTTAATTCTTATGGCTTCCAATCTGACCTTCTGCTTCAACAGTGTGGCTGTGAGTCAAAGCACTGCCCAGGCATGCACTGGGAGCTATTTGTTGCCAGGATGAGCGAAAACAGAGTAGTCCAGCTCGTGGCATACAGCCAGGATCCCTTACCCCTTAAACAGTGTGGCGTCATCCCTGAAGGGAATGGATTTTGACCCATGCTATCAGACAAATGGCTCCTGAGTATTATTCTAGGTAGTGTAATTATGACAAAACTCTTCCATGGGGCTGATTTCCTCCTAGTATCAACAGTTAAATTGTATGGATAATTGTAGGCTCAATCAAATCTGTGCTTTACTGGTAAATCATAGCCTAAATCTCCCAGTGGTTACAGAAAAAGTTCATTTTCACCTAGATAGATCCCATAAATCCTCACAAAAGCATGTGAAAGACTGCTCAGTTAAAGGGTTTATTTGGTTTAGGACAGTTCCCATGGCTTCTCAAACAGTAAGGGGAAAATTAAGTAGAGCAATTCATAGACCAACAAGTAGATAAATGAATAAATAGATGTGTTCGCACAGTTCTCAAATAATAATGTAATAAAACACAACACCCATTAGAAATGTCTGGGCTGTCTACATTCAAAGAAAAACTTGTCTCTTCAGGTTTAGTAATAACATTATTAGTACTTATCTACATCTAAAATGTTGATCTAAGTCATAGAAATATGACACTAAAATTATTTCTAGAAAGGGACATTACATTTATGTAAAGAATTCTGTAGTATTTTTGCTTTGCTCTTACATTTTGAATTATTTACTCCCTAATTCTACACTCCATCAAGTTCAAGAACGTGACAGGATTGTATATGTGCTTAAGGCAATGATAGCTTGAATTGTAGCTCTGCAAATCTTCATTAGCATCAGATCAAAATAACTTCAGATCAGTGTCAATTTCCAAGCAATGTCATGATGATGAGGAACCTCACTACCTCACAGGAAAATCGGGAAGTGGTTGCACCCAGGTCCAGCCCCTGGTGGAATTGTGCCATCTGCCTCCCCTGGCTTACCTGTCCTCCTCTCAGCCTATTCTACCCAGATTTCTTCATCTCTTTTAGGGCAATGAGCCCTCTGAGTAATATGTGAAGGAAACAGGCCACATTATCCTTACGTGAGACAAAATATTTCTGACGCACTTTGGATACATACTAGCTAAGGCATCTAACATGCTCTTTTTATGATATTGGCAAAATACATAATTATAATGGTGCATGTCCATGTTTGACTGATTGATACTAATTTCTTTTACAAACAAAGCATTAAGAAAATCATTTAGTGGAGGAATTGGATGAAGTGTGTCACAATATTTAATGATATTACTTGTTCCAGTGTCTGAATTAATGACACCTCACCTTGCTGAAAAATGGATTTATGAATGATTTAGCTTCAGCTCAGTTCTTCTGTTTGTCATCCTTCTCAACAGTGGGAAATATACTGTTCAAACAATTCCACAATAAGAAAAAAAAATTGATGACGGTTCCCAATATAATTGTCCTGAATGTTTTAATATTTTGATATCTGTGTTATTAAACCAAATTGCTTCATTTTCATTCAATGACTGCCAGTGGAGTTGAAAATTCTGCAAATGTCAGTGAGCATCATGCACATGAAATTTCCACTCCTTTGTGATGTACAGTCACCTGCTTGGGCAGATTAACTGTACAGGGGGCATTGGTTGATTCAGCTCCATGAAAACACAGCTGTGCTGCTTCTTTGACTGTCTTGGATCTGGTATTAGTATTGTGGTTTTCATATCACAACCTGACTGAACTAATAATTTGTCTAGAACTTTACTTGGCTTCATGAAGGAGAGGCAGACTTGAAATACTTTCCCAGAACTGGGAGTCCATAAGCAAACAATATGCAGAGAACCAGTGACCTCCAGACTAAGTAACTACAGATGCAGTTTTGTTTATTAATTTATTAACAGGAGTTGGGCTGGTGATCCTTGTGGGTTCCTTCCAACTCAGGATATTCTATGATTCTATGATTATGCTTTGTATGAGACTTAATGGATTTGTAGTAAAGTGAGAGATGCTGGAAGCAAAACAAAGTGACAGTGTGCACAGCCTTACCTGGAAACTGGTTCTATAATTAGTTCTGGAATTGAAAGCACAGGGAAACATGGCCATGTAGAAAGCCACAGACACAACTCTTCATAGTTATAGCATTACAGTGAGCAGGAACATAGGATCACTGAACAATTCAGTTCAGAAGGAATATCTGGAAGTCGTTTGCTCCAAACACCTTCTCAAAGCAGGACCTATTTTGAAGACATGTCAGGTTGCTTAAAGTCAGATACTGCATAGCATCAGTCAACAGTGGTGGTGTCTGAAATTTTCCACTTTCTATATGTCCAGGACTCTTTATATTAAATAAGTTAGGAAAACCACAGGAGAAGTTCTAGAAGTCCTAAACTCTGTCCTTCAGCCTTGTCACTGACAAACTGCTTCATACTAAAATATAATGAACCCAAGTCTAAATTTTCTTATTCCTGAGGAAGTCCATAATAGGTTGAGTAAGTCAGCAGTACTTTTACAATGCGAAATGTGTATAGGTGAAAGGAAAATCGAAGCCAGATATTCTTTACAACAGCAATTTTATGGGAAGAAGACTTCTGCTCCATGTTCTTTTTCTCTCAGCCTTCTTTCCCAGGGCTCCACCCAAAGTTTCCACTCTGTGTGGTTCTCCAAGGCAAGAATGGTGGAAAGGAGTCCACAGAAGTGTGCATTGATCTCCCTCCTGAATCAAGAAACTTTCCAATCACTTCATTCCTCTTGCTTCATTTTAGTCCATCTCTCACCTTGCAAAGCCTAGGGAACACTTTATGACTGCATTGGCTCTCAGTGTATCCAGGGTTAAGGTGTGCTGTTCTCTCAGGATGAAGGTTTCTGTATTATAAAGGTCCCAGTATTCAGGTTTTCACATATGTGTGTTCTGTTTATGTAAACTACCTTTGCATAAACACTGTACAAAGGGATAACTGAATTCTGCTGGGTTTATACAAAGTAGATGTTAGGGAAAGATTACATCTCTAGTTTAAAGAAACTCAGCCTGATATAATTAATTACAAAACAAATAAAATAGTTACTAAATTATAGTTATGTGTAAGTACAGCACACTTGGATAACCCTTAGCGAAACAACCTGGAGCTGGAAGAAGTTGTACAAGAGCCACATGGAGCAAATGCATAATGGAGCTTACCAGACATTAACTGCTTGCAGTAACACAGCAAACCTGGCTGTTCCTGTCCTTCTTACAAAATAGAATGTAGACAGAACAGCCAGCCTTCTTCTTAAGTCTTTAAATCAAGATAGATTTGTGAGGTGTGTAGATTCAATGTAGAGCAAAAGGCATCATGGCAATGCAATCCAGTTGTCATACAATGAGAACTCTATATAAAAGTAGCCCATATGAAACTCAGGGTTAATTAAGAAGAAGTGAGCTTCAGAAAAAAAGAGGCAAAATGCTAATAACTTTAGTAATGCAAAAAATAAGGTAACTTAAGTTGAGTTTGAAGAGCTTCTGGTACCTTTATCCCAGGAAAAATTAAGATAAGGAAATCTGTTAAATATCAGTCTCTATGCATTTATCATGTTTTTGAAGAAATCTTTTAGAGATCCTTCAGAGTCTGTTTTCTTCTCTCTTTTTGTTGCCTCACAAGCTACAGCAGCCAGCAGAAACTGTAGCTTTCTTCTGGACAAGGGGTTTTCCAGATATTTGTTGAAGTTAAGAATCATTTTTTGCATGGATTTGGCCTGGAGAAAAGTGTTCAAGAGAGCAGAATTTAAATAAGTTAGAATCTCCAAAGCAAAGATAATTAGAGGTTAAGGAAGTCTTGGGGTTTAAATACAGAGTTCAAAAAATCCAGGGAGAGACCTCAGGCACATCACAGCATCTTTCTGTCTCCATTCTCCAGCTGTAAAATAGAGATAATTTTTCTCCTCTAACTCTCAAGGAGGTTATAGCATAAATTCATTAACATTTGCAAGGCACTCAGATGTCGTGTGAATGAGAGCAAAATAGGAAAATGCTGCTGGTGAATGAAGGCCTTATAAATTGTTATATAGATAAGTCTTGATCCCTTTTATATTTCCCACTGAAATTTGAACTTAATTCTGGAACAGAATGCAAGGATAGAAAATGGATTCTTTGAGAACTAAAGCTCAAGATCATTAATATCTCTAATGGTGGGAAGGGCTAATAACCTCTTAATATTTTCAATTTCAGCTCCTATCCCTATTCACATTCATATAACTTCTGCCTTTTCCATTGCCCTTCTATTCCCATTATTTATTATGTGTGGTAAGAGAATACTTCTATGTAATGTAATATCATGTTATTTTAATGAGACCGTCTGCAATTTACTCCTGTTAATATTAAGGAAAGATAAGCAATGAAATCTCGGCCTCTCTGAGATCAATGGGATTTTTCTGTTGGTCTCATAGAACCAAAACTTTATACAGGAATCAATATTGATACCTTAGAACCCCTGACAGTTTTGATGTATCTTTGAGTGAAAGTGCATTGCCTTTACTGCAGATCCTAACAAGACAAGATGCTTTCAAAATCACTCATAAAAGGATTTATTTTCTATCTGATAGAAGTAATCGGTACCCAGGACAACAGTTCATTCAGCAGGAGAGCAAGCTTGTGCACACTTGTAGTCTGATTTCCTTAGTATTCAAGTCATAAAGGAAGATAATTTTGAAATGACTTTTGGTCTCTCTCCTTTTATGGTTGAATGACTGTTCATAGACAAATAGTAGAGCATATTAAGTACAAAGAATATTATCTGACTGGAAGAAAACATCTCAATGTAGCCATGAAAGATCTACCTGTGGCTTATTAAATAACTCTTTAGAAGTCTCATAGATTTTTTTATCTTATCCAAAGTGCTGGTCTATAAAAACATGTGACAGTCCACATGATATAAACAAAATCTACCACAATAAATAAGTATTTTCATCAGATATTTACAAGGTCAATAAGCAAAAGAGAAGAGGTAGACCATCAAGACAGTGAAATTGTTTGAAAAGAAGTCAATAAAAGACAGTAACAGCTTCCATTTCATATTCTTTTTCCTTTTTTTGCATCTATATCTAATAACATACTTCAAGCAGTGACTTAGAAACAAGTAAATCATTGTTTAATGTGGGAATATCTTTCAGATACAAGGAGTTAAATGTGTTGTCCACATCACAAAGGGCAAGAAGATTATTTTTCTGTACTTGATGGAGGTTCATTTCCCAGAGACTATTTCTTAGGAAAATTATTCAAAGATAGACATTCTTTAAACTTGTCAGAAATTAAATGTCTTCAACTTTCAGACACCTGTTGGATTAATTTGGAGATAAATAGAACTCTCAGAGTTGTAACTGATGCAAATTAAAGGGAAAAGTATATACATTTAGATAAAAGACTTCACAAAATAAGAATGATATCAGGAATTTTCATAATTGGAAAAATACGAATTACGTTCTCAGGAAAGAGATTGTGTTATAGTACATTTGCTGTTACAAATACGGTGTTCAATTTCAGCACTGTAGGTACCTGGGGCCTTGACTGTCATTCCTTAGAAATACTCCAGTTGAAGAACACACTTGTCACCTTACCAAACTCTTCTCAGTGTTTTGCAGGCTTTTTTTCTGATTTCAATGTAAAACTATTTTTTCAATATAAATACATGACAATGTATTTATTTACATCTTTTATTTACATCTAAACTTGTAAGCAGGTTGAGAGAGTATGATCAATTCAGTACAAGTAAATATGTCAATTTTATGTTTATTTGTTGACCAAAACTCCAATGAAAAGACCATTTTGTTTCTATTTTTTTAATGGGTAGGATACCCCTTTGATTTCCTATTATTTAGACTAATTTAAGAGAATATAATTTCCCAACTTTTTTTTTTCAGCATACGTACATCTCTAAGTTCCTAGTAGTTTTGGGGGCCTGATTTGCCAGCATTGATGATTATGAAATGAACTACATCTTGTCAACAAAAATATAGCAAGAAATTTCAAGGAATACCAAAGAAGATTTTTAATTTATTAATTGGAAAGGGGTAGGTGTAGGATTTGCCCCTCCTGATGAAGGCCTGAGACCCCAACTCCATTTTGACTGATTGCCAGTGATTAAGTTTTGTAAGGCTTACTCACAAGTACCAGACAACCACAGAAAAACCTAAAATCAATTATGACATTCAAATCAGAGTACAAATTTCTGGACCTATGTTTTAGTCTGGCAACCAAACAGCTGCCCATGTTCTCTAATAACACAGAAACACTCTGTTATACCATAACAGTGTGTAAAACACAGTCGCTGTGATTTTGTGTATCAAAAATCTGTTGGTACCTCATCCATCATTTTGGAGTTTTGTTGTAAAGCATTCAGTGTTTATTAACTTCTCTGCTCTGCTAACTCTTGCCATTATCCTGCTCTTCTATCATTCGCTTTTGATTTATTTAATTGGCCTTTATAAGAAGATAACTGATGATGGCTAGGATGAAAATATAACAGCTCATAAAGAGGCATCAAGACATATGCACTAGAAGATTTGTGCTAAGTGTCCAATATTTTGTGAATTGAAAAGTAATTCCAGAATGGTGGCCCACTCCATGAAGGACTGGATGAGGCACCAGGACACCATAAGATTCAATCCCACCTTGTAAAGTGAGGTACCAATCAAAACCTCATGGCAGTATGTAGATCATATCCTAAACTGTGTTTTAAAACGAAAATCAGCATTTAATTAGCATCCTCAGCTGCTGAGAAGTCAGCCTCTCTCCCAGCTGTTTCATCATCCTAAGGATCTTGCTTCTGTCTCTCTGTCCTCCTCATAGCATACCCCGCCCTCTCTATTTAACTTGTGTGCCTTTCATGACTTGCTGACCATGACACCTTTCAGGAGCATCCTCCCCAGATAACAGACTGGGCTTCTAGTGCCAGTAAACACAGCTGAGAGACCTAAACTGCTCCATGCCCTTCTTGCTAAAGCTAGGTTACCTATCAGCTGAGAGACACTAGAGGTGAAAACATTTTCTCTAAGTTTCCTGAGAACTCCTCTGTCATCATTTTACAGGTGAGAGGCACCAGGAAAAAAATACTGGCAGTAGTTAAAGCAGGAAACAATTTCTGTCTCTCCCTTTCTCTCCTGTCTCTACAGAGAGTTGATTTTTCCTTGGTGAACACACAAGCCAGTAAGGAGTTCTGATACACTAATAAATCTGGAGGGTACAAGAAAGCTTGGTACAGCCATACACTCACACAGATGAAGCCATCTGTAGAAACTGTTCATCTACAGCATGTGTTGGGCAGGAGGGAAGAGCAGTGAGAAGTATAGAAAGATATAGACAGCAGCCTTATAATTTTTATTTTTAACGGAAGACAACTTGGGCCATCCCAAACTGCAGGAACAGCAGAAGGAAGGGATTACCAAGGGTATAAAGTCTGTCAACACAAAATAAAATTAATCCTGGAAAGGAAGAGTGAATTTTCGCTTCCATCCTCAAATTCACTGACATTTCAGCGCTCTGTGGCAGACATTATCTGGGAGACACTGGGACACCTTAGCATTCTTAACAGCAGATAGCTTAAGGTCAGTGAAGGATTCACTTGTTTCAACTAGCATTTGCAAAGGACTATGAAGAGGCAACTGAGATACTTCTCAATGAGGGAACGCTTAGAGATATGGTGTAATGGGAGGGTGATTACTTGCAATTTTTAAAAAACATTTAGACAGCTAAAAGCAGAAGGTGTTCAGAGCTAGAGAAAGGCATGTTTGATTACACTGCAAGAAAATAAAATACTCATCTGTAAGGCAGGGCCAAAGCAGACTGACAGCACACAAATGCCCAGTGCTGGTCCTGTTTTGCTTCCTCTTCGGTCAGCTGAAGCCATTCATCCCTAGACAATTCAACAATTTTGTCTTGCGACATTGGGGTACCGCGTTGACCTATTTAACATTACAAAATAAATGTAAACTGTATCTTTAGGAAATCATACCATTTGCTATTGACAGAGATCAAAGCGTGACTTCTGTGTCACATGTGAGAATCTCTAAACGAAACCTTAAACCAGTAAAGAAGAGCATAAGCAAGCTGCTATTGCACCGTTTGAAATGAGTAAACAAGAGCAACTTCTTGTTGCTATTTCATCATGGTTTTAATAAGCAATCATTTTAAAAATAAGATTTTACTCTGAAAAGGCAAGAGAACTATGTTTCATTAAGAGCATTACTTTATGTAGTCAGAAACAGCACCAAATAAATCAAAGATATGGTTCTTTATTGATTAGTTCTCAGTGTGTGTTTAATCTGCAACTGGTCTAATCCAGGTGGACTGAGGACAGTAAATTAACACAGATATTCATCTATTCTTGGAAATATCACGTTGTAGGAGACTAGGAGGTTCTCTACCTCAAGTGCAGTGTTTTTAAGTGAATTCACATGACTATTGTCTAAATTATCAGCAAACATATGTGCTAGTTAACAACTAATGAGCAAGTAAACAAAAATATTTTGCATTATATTATTGTACTCTTAACCTTGATGGTCACCTTAGTCTTTTCTTACAGTCATTGTCCTTAGCTGACGAAACCAAAGCGAATTTCAGTTGAATTTACTAGGCTCTGTATTGCTGTTTCTATGTTGCTTCAGTTCTTTTTGTTACATAGGAAGACCAAGAAGGGATTGTAAAAGTTCAAAGAGAAAAAAGAAGTGAAAAAAAAAAAAAAATCAGTCTGAGTCTCTTTTAAAAAACTTTATTCTTAACAAGGTGTTTTCCCTGTTCGTGCATTTTGAAGACAAGTCCAGCCTCTATTTTCAAAGGCAACACAGTAATGTTAACCCAGGTTTCATCAATCTGTGTTACAATCCTGATACCAGAAAGTGACTTTGACTTCTCTGGCCATCAGCAAGCCAGTGCACTGTGCAGTCTGTATGTCTGTAAAATACCTATGGCACAGAATACAGATAGGTACTCTCACACAAAGAACAGAAAAGCTCACTCTCTGCATGACAAAATACCCTGGACTGTTTTTACAGGAATCAGCATTCCATTGCTACATAGTATCAGCCCAAAGGCAGATGGGCAATACGGTCAAGGCCAGACTGGCACAGCACCCTGACCTGTGTACACTCCAGGTCTATAGACAGTTGACTGTCCCTTTGTGTTTGCTAAGCTTCTACTCTCCATCTTGCATGAAATAAGTCTGGACTTGATGAGGTTCACACCTACATTAATACCATTCGTCAAGCTGTAACAGGTGCTCTTATGATGGTAAGGGAGACCATGGATGGCACAATTGCTCCTTTTCCCAATAGATCTAAAAAATGCAATTTTCTGTGAGTTCAAGGGCAGGGCCCCTACACTCCCAACCCATTTTGCCTGCTCCTAGCCATCCTGCATATTCTCAGCTGGTGCAGTCTCACAAACAAGACTATCATGTCTTTGCTGTCAGCTGAATACTGATTATATTACAACTGCATGTAATTGCAACTGGAGCATTTTTTTTTTACCAAACTTCAGAAAGGAGTGTCCTTTTGTAATCTTTCTTCCTGCTTTTTTTAATGGGAAGTGCCTCAAAGCAGAAGAAAGTTTTGGACTTGAGAGGTTCATTCCAGTAAGTTGTTAGAATTTCACATTCCAGTAAATAAGGCAGGGTCTTTATGACTTTGATTGTCTTTCAGGGGTCAGAAATAGACAGGGCCGAGGGGAGTGTTTGCATGTAAATAAGGTCAAAATGTAATCTTTATTTCAGAATTTGTTTAATGCTTCTGAGACAAGAATATTTTTTAAGTTCCCTAGGAACTTTCAAGCTTCAGGACATATTACTTCTACTGCTACAGCAGTCTGTTCACCCTGGCGGATATTGCAACAACTGCTTAAATAAGAAACACCACCCAAACTGTCCAACACCTCCTGGCTCTGCAAACATCTTAATCAAGACAGTGTGGGCTAATTTTTCTACTGTGATAGGAATATCTATGCAAGCTCCCAGCACAAGAACTGATATCACTCCTACCCTTGCCACGGTAATACTAGGGAAGGGTACTTGAATGTTTCATAGCCTGACAAATGTCTGCAAAAGTGGGTGGTATAATGCCTGTTTTGCAGTCCAGAAGCTAAAATGGAGGCTGTGTGGATTGACTGCTGGACAGAAAAACTGAAACAGAGTAGAGATTCAATGTCCTAGTCTTGTGTTTATGTTTTGGAGGGAATTATTTTCTTGCATGGCTATGTACTGATAAGGAATATCATACTTCAGACACAAAAAAACCAGGAAAGTGATGATAAAAACATCCTATAACAACATCCTTATACCCTTATTGGCAAAATCATTTTTTGGGGAAACTACTACTTTGCTCTTACTCCAAGAAGAAAACCAAAGGGACAGTCATACAGATCCTGCCATATTGAGGGGTTTTCAGGAAATATTAAATGTAATGTAATCAGTTCTAGGGCAGTGTTGTGGCTCAGCGCATAAGATGAGAACCAGAAACTTTGATAATGAAAAGCCAACTCTTCAACTGACATTAAATAGCCAGTTGAATTTGCATCAGTCAAGGTGACAGCACTATTAATAATATAGGTAGCATTTCATTTGGAAATCAAAAGAATTGTGGATGTATGATTAGCAAAATGCCTGTAAATCCTTTTTGAATAGAGGAGGGAGCTGTGTTTTGTCTTATAAATCCAGATATTAGTTGCTGTGGTAATGTTCCTTGTATAATTTGTCTGCGTAAATGAAACTCAATACCTGTTGTCTCAAGCCACAGAGGATTATAGAATAATGAAAATCAAAAGTAAACCAAAGGAACCCAGTCAACTGAACCCTTACAATGAAAATCATAAGTAAAAGTTACGCAAAAAGTTACACAAACAGATTTACTCTTTTTGTTATTTTCATTTCACTAAGGAAAACAAACTTTACAACTGGAAAACAGCAGCATTGTGATTGTTAAAACAATCACAAGCAGCTCTGCCTGTCTCCTGCACCTACCTCTGATGCCTCGGGTAGATGTCTTAGAGAAAAAACACAGAGGTGCTGACTAACAGCTGATGGAGAAGGTGGCTGGGGATGGTGATGAACAAAGGCTGGGGTGGAGTATTGTAAGATTATTAGGCAGATTTGAGGCCAGATCATGGACCAATCTAACAGTAATCAATTACAAGTAGTAATTTTTTTCCTGTAAAACTACAAGGCAGTTGAAATCCAGCTATGCTTGGTACTCTGGAAAGAGCAAAACAGAGACTTTCAAAGTTTCCTAAATAGCACTACACCACTGCCAATGTCTTACTGGCTTTATCACCATGTGCAAACTGTTGCACAAACAGATTGAGCTAGTGCATAATAAAGCAACAAGTCTGGACAGAGTGTAGCTGCCACCCTACAGTAAACAGCTCTGGTCTAATAATCAAATATTATGAAGCCCTGGGAACAATTTTGGAAGACACAACATTGCACTTTTTCCAAGTGGCTGAAGCTGTTGGCTGTGGCATGGCACTAGTTCAGGGCCCTCAGGGAAATCCATCTACTTCCCAACACTTGTCTTTCTAGCTAAAGAGGAGCCAAAAAAAGAAGCAGCAAGTGGACAGATGTCAGGATTGTGTAATTTTTTTCCCCTCTTGAGCAAAGAACTAGAGAAATTAATATAATATATGGAAGCTATGAGAGAATGTCTTATTTCTCTTGATAGAGGGCATGGATTTAACTGCATCTTCCTAATGTAGAATTTCATAGGCCACGTCTAATCATAGAGCTATGATGACATATAACTGAATCTTTAAAAGTGCTCATAGTGCTTACCCAGAATGTCTGTGGTACACTAATCTGAATTTGCTATTAATCATTGTCTCTCCACCTAATTACCTACCTTTCTGACTAATTGTATCTAGGAGGCCAGTAAATACAAGGTAGAGAAGCTTGTATCTATTTATCTCATATTTGCACCTGACAAGTAGTTTAAACATGGACTCCTCCCATGGTTGAGCTGACATGGCATAAAATGCTTTGCCATAGGAATTGGATCAAGAAGTTAGTTCCCTTCAGACTGTGTTATCTGTGCTTTTCCCACCTTGGGATACAAAATTCTCTTGGTATCTCTCGATGCTGGTATCACCTGGCTGCTCTGTCTGATGGCTCACACAGATTTCTCAAGAGGAGCTGTACACACAGGCAGTGTTTGAACTCATGTCTGAGGGTTTGTCAGCTGCTTCCAGGTAGACTTCAGACTGCTGATTTTTGGTCTGCAGCTTAGAGGGAACTTTAACTGCCCCACAGAGAATAGAGATGTAGAAGCAGAAAAGTTTAGGCATTCCTTCTCTCCTCCCCAGTCATTTAAATTGGAATATGTAGGATGTAAGAGACCCCTGGAGCTGTGTATAACCCAAATTCTGAGCAATGGGGGAAATTAGTATACTACAACATCTCACTGAGAACAGCAGAGATACTGGCAATGGACCCAACAAGGACAAGAGACATCTATCTAGCAGAATTGTCTTCATATTTGATTATAAAACCTACCTCATACCCCCAGATCCAACAAAGACTAGATTGTTTTGCTGCTTGTTGAAGGGGGAGGTGGGTGGCATTGCTGAGTTTGCTGTACAGAGCCTTTTTTCATCTATTTTTTGAGATAGTTGGAGGAAGTATGAGCTAAAGGCAAAAGACTGGGAGAAAATATCTGTTGAAAACATTTTGTATAAGCTTACAACATTTTTTAAAATTTATGTGACCAGCAAGCAGAAACCTGGACAAATGCTAAAGATGCATTATCAAAATGTTTATACATATTAATGAAAATGCTGTGAAAGGAAGAATCACCTGTGTATTTTTAACAGAGAAGAGATGTTAATAATGATCCCTGCTTCAACCCACTGCCAACAGGCTTCAGAGCTCAAAGCTGCTCATAACTCTGAACTCCATTATTCACCCCATTTGTCCTTGCTTCCAGACTACCAGAGTGCAGGTCAGTTCATGGACAACAGTACTGGAGGCAGCCACAAATCCAAAAGAATCATAAACGACACCTGATGGTCGTCCATCATTGACAACGGATTATCAGCCAACACAAATATGTGCTGTGACTTCTCTATCAAGTGGTTTGTAAACAACTGTGTATTACAGACAGGATTTCAAGAGAGCTCAGTGTTGCCCTATTCAGAAAGAAAAGCTGACTAAAGCTGAAGTAGAGCACCAGTGTGTGCTGACCTGAATTTATGCAAATTCAGTACTCACAATATACAGAGAGTAGGATTATCAGGCCATCTATGGAAGGACCTGGATCTCACTGAAGGATTTAGGACCAAGTTCCCACAGAGAGATATTTAAGGAAACAACTAAGATTAAATTGATGCATGTCATTGTGTGGAAGAGTGTCTGGTTTAAAACTGGGATTTATTAGGCACATTTGCTGTGTCAAACAAGTTCAGAAACACAAAGTTTCAGTCTCAAATTGGCTGTCCTGTGAAGAATTTTCATACGGCACAATAATATCAGAGAGCACTCAGAATTCATGTCATTCCTGACTTTAAGAGTAATCTCTGGGTTATTCAGTCCAAACAGTGTTATTTTAATTTCTGCAAACAGAGAATAAGAGAAGGGTTGTTCTTTGTACAAGGGCAGGGAGACAGTTCTCTCTGGGTATGCCTCTTCTCTAACATCAGGTCCCAAAAAATAACATTCCCCAGATTGGTAACCCTAACCTTCCCATCACACCATACTGTCCTCAGCCCCTTCTGTTCCAGGTCTCAAATCTTCCAGTTCTTTCTACCTAAAAACTCCTCCAAACACCTTCTGTGTTGAGGGTCCCCTCCCACATTTTCCCTTTCCAAGGTGTCTGCTGCTCCAAAGCACCTTCCTCCCGTACCAAAGCCACTCATCCTCCTCATCGTCTCTCCTTGCATAGATTTACTTCATCTCTGACAATTATTTTCCCATATCTTTCACTAACCAAATCCCACTGTTCCTCCAGAGCCAGTCCTTGAAATTCCCAAATGTACAAACTAGAAAAATAAGGCCTTCCTAATCCTTTTTGAACCCCAACCCTCCTTTCCCTCTATCACCATTCTTTTCTAAACCCTTTATCAAGCATTTCCCCAGACCTTAAATTCCCCTTCTGTTCCCAATTCCTATTTCCTCTCCTGTAGCCCATGTCCTCCACACCCTGAGCTCAGTATTCCCAGCCCAGTTCCCACCTCATGAGTGGTGCTGTTCATTTATAATCCATTTATTACCCCACTGTTGACTGCCAAGAGACAGTACTATCTTCTCATTAACCTTTGTCTCCAGCAGAGCCCTTTCTTTCCTTAGGTTGTCTTTAGAGAAATTCTTTGGAGATCTTGGGCACACTTGGAGCTGACTGGCATTGGGTCCATCAGACATAAGGGAAACTTCTTGCAGCTTCTCACAGAGGCAACTTCTTCTGCAGGCAACCACCCTGCTACCGAAAACTTGCCAGGCAAACCCAACACAAAGGTGTTTATCCAAGAAGTATGAGCATTAAGTCTCCTTTTCTTCTTCAGCCAGTGGGAATTTCAACCCATTTCTCCTCCTGTTTTCATATTAAATAGTCACTGGATAAAGAGAACAAACATTCCTGGAAAGAGTAACGAGAATCAAGAAATCTTTCTCCTCCTTATGATGTTTATCACAGCCCCTAATTTTCAGGACTGAGCCTTCTATTGTGCCCTCTTTTTCATCTTACTAGTCTTCTTTTTTCCTTATTTCAAAGTCAATCCAAGAAGATGCGACAAAATCAGAAAAACCTGCATCTGAAGACTTCTGATGCTCAATCAAGAAATAAAAGATTTGACTCTGAGCTTTCTCTGACTAACTAAGGAAGGTCTACAGACGAAACATCACAATTTTTCCGAGTATAAGAATAGCTATTGCATCACATTGTGAAGAAATTTAAAAATTCTGGTTCCTTTAAAAAATATTCATAACTGTGTCTTTCAAGAAGCACACTGTTCTGTATGTTTGCCATTCTGAATGTTCTGAGAATATATTTCAACTTAAAGAGAGACTTGGGGGAAAATTTCTTTTTCTGAAATCTGATCAAGTGTTGAACCAGCTGATGAACTTCTCATATTTGAGCAATTTGAGGTGGGCTGCAGACAACTGAGTTCTCATAATAGTAATGTTAAACATCAAACAAAGAGGCCCCTGGTGAGTTTAAGTATCTATATTGGGTTAGCTGCAGCTGAGCAGGGAACTTGGAGATCATAATTATACTCAGCTACACCCAAGTTTCTCCAGAACTTCCTCAATCTCGAGTTCTTTTGCAGATCTGACCTTGTTTTGATTTTTAATCTCTTGCAGATCATTCTCAGAAACACACGATCTTGAAGTGTTTTCTGCATTTGTCTTTCATACTTGGATAGAAGACAGTGGTTCAGTAACCTCAGAAGGCTTTATGGGATGGATTGTGAGATGTTGTGAGATGTAATGTACTAATTCCTGATGAATATTGATGCTGCCTCCACCCAAAAGCAAGAAACTCATGATGACACAAGAAAAAACTCTCCAGCTGGGAGTTACCTCCCCAAACAGGATTCTGGTGCTTTTCTAATGAAAGTTAAATTAAATGTTCTATAAATACCTGCAAATGGTTTGCTTTCATTTCAATACAAGAAAGATATCTATAGTACTAGCCATGAGAATAGGCCCTCTGCAGTGACCAGTTCAGACAACACTCAAATACTCACCTTTTGCTTCTGATGCAGGCAATGCTGACCCAGAGGTGCCCTGAGATCCTTGCTGCTTAGCTAATTCCATGTAAGTGAGAGTCTGACTAAAGGGCTTGTTGCAAAGATGTTCCATGACTCTTCAATAGCTTCTACATAAATTACAGTCCTATTCAGAAAGACCTTTCCTCTCATTGCCATTCATCTGGGTTGAGCAGAGCTCTAGGATCAGAGGAACCAGTGGGTGATCAACACCATCCATTTAGCAGGTGAGCAAATTTGGTCGCTTTGAATCATGCCTGTGCTTTGCCAGATAGAAGATTCAAAGTCTACCAACAAAAATGAAAAATTAAAGCTGGATTAACTAGCAGCCACCTATTTTACTACATGGCAATCAAAGGTCTGCCCTGGTCTATCTATTGCTTATTTGCACTGACCAATGCACTGTGAGGCTTATGGGGTGCCAAGAGTTCTGCTGTTAATTAAAATTATCCTTGTATTGATTCTGGAAAATGGCCCCCTATTTTGTATTTGTAGTGGCAGCCAGAAACTGGGCCAGCAGCATGCCGAAATAGGAGGCAGGAATAGGGAAGTTGTAGACAGGTACCATCGCGTACTGAGTGTGTTGCTGCTACGTGCAAAGCATGACCACACAAGCAAAATGCTGATTCCATCCAAATCATAAAGCCTGACTTTAAGCTCATTTAGCTTCCTCTTTTCTGCTCATTGTTGAGTCATCACAAGGCTTTCTTGTCCAGGATTAGACCTAATCCTTCTGTGACATCACTCTTTACACTGACTAATGTATGAAGTGAGGGCTGGACATCAGTCACAATAGCTCCCACAGATTTGTAAGTCCTGGTGTATATAAGACTACTCTTTCCTGCCTGTGTTATAAAGTATCAGATTTTTGTTTACTTTTTCTAATTTCTGCACAACATCTTGATGCAATTTGTTCTGCTTTGGCATTTTTTACAAGCAATATGTAACACAGCCCAATATTTGTAAAAATCATGACAATTTGTATTTTCTACAAAATACTTGTATTATAACCCCTAAGCTTAAACATACACAAAAGTTCTTTTCATATATTATGGTGAGGTTCATCTACCTTAATTCTGAGGTGTAGAAGTCTATCAATTGATGTAGAGGTCCTACTTCATGTTATCCTTCTTTTTCTTCTCCCTCTCTTCATGCTTCCATTGTTTATTTTCTCATTTTACACCTGTATGTTTTATGTAATTACTTCCATTTCTCCATAAATCCTTTTGCTTCAGGATTCTTTCCTTTCTCTGTTTTGACTCCAGCATACATTTCTTTCTTTCTTTCCCTTTGGTCACCTTCCTCCTCCATTTTCCTCTTCTCCTTTGATTTACCTGCTCCCTTACTATCCCTCTTTGTCACATTCCATCTCCTACTTCTTCTGGTCTTTCTCCTTCTCTCTGAGAATCTCCTTCCTCTTTCCTTCTTCCTCCATTCCCACCCGTCTTCAGTTTTTGTCTCTGATGTGTTCTCACTCTCACTGCTCTCATTCCCTCATTCCAACCTGCCTCCTCTAAGTTCCTTATGTCTCTTACCATTTCTAGCTGTTCTTGCTCTACCATTTGGAATTGTTTGGGTATTTTGATGGCTTCTTTTCTTCTTTTCTCCTTCTCATTCTATAAATGATTGGCCAGTGTTATAGGTTTTACTAATTCTCTGTGATCCCAAAGAATAAAAATACCTGTCTTCTAAATTGCAGCCATTCAAAACTCCTGGAAGGACATTTGAATGGTGTCACAGCTCTTTGGCTTCTCTAGGCCATCACTAAAATAAAATTTTGAGTTTAGGTAGAAGGATAGTGTTTCCTTGTTTCTGGTTTTCAGGTCAGGAGGTACCTTGCTGTGTAATCTCTCACCATACACCCAGGCTTTCTTTGGAAGGAGTGCTTATTGTGCTCCAAATGCTCCTTCAGTCTGGGCAATAGACTAGGACTACATCAATTCAGCAGATCACATGGTCACAGCAGGACTTCCTAGTTCACAGAGGAAACTAGGTGGGGTGAAAGGAGAGTGCACCTGTAGATCTCAGGTAAGTTGTGTTTTGATTTTCTCTGAGATGTGTAGTTAATTCTGCCTGTTTCCCAGCGTACTCTCTATGTACTAGGCAGTGCATGGACACAGGATACATCACAGTTCTTCCTTGAAGGTATTCAAGAGTTAAAAAATCAGTTTTCTGAAGAATAGGGAAGGGAGAAGCAAAGGTACTATAGGTTGTATGTCTGGAACTGAGCAGTTTTCCCTTTTGAATGGGCCAAACAAGTTAAGAAACAAGTCTGTCAATCCTGCAAAGCCTGGAAGGCTGCAAAACCTGAAAGTCTAAAGCAACATTGGCTTTGCATTCACATTGCTGTAGAAAACAATGCAGTAATAGAAGGATTTCAGCTCTTAGGGTCACTCTACACTCTCTCCCTCCATTTGGAAGCTCTAACTGCTCTATCCATTCTACAAAGTCAGTTTTCTGTCACTGGGGAAAATATTCTTGATTTTCTTTGCTGCAACCTTCATGTGAGAAAGAGCAGAGTCCCTCTCCCAGCAACCATTAGGAGCTGATGCTTGCCCTTGGTTTCAGTGTTCTCAGGCAGCAAAGGGAACTGAACTTCTGTCTTAAATTCTATTCTTATGGTAACTGCTAGGTTATAATCTGCAGGAGGAAACTGATTCCTAAAAACAAAAAAACACACACCAAAAAAACAACAAACAAACAAACTAACCTCCCCCCAGAACAAACAAACAAAACCCAAACCAACCAACCAACCAAACAAAGCACACCAGTTTGGCACCACAATATAGTTTTAAGGCTGTTTTCTTAAACCAATTGTGGATATCACTCAGAAACAATAAGACATAGATAGATATAGATCCTCAGATATATTCAGGTTCCTAAATCGCATCTACTTTGGCATGAATGTCAGATGAATTGGAAAGGGCTCAGTCTGCCCAATTTTTAACAATCCCTGACCCACTACAGTCAAAGGGTAAATAGATGTAGATAAGTAATTCCACTACAGCAATGGGAAAGGCAGGGCTTAAAGGATAAGGCTAAAGTCTGAGATGTAAAACTTTCCAGTCACTGGGGCAGGATCAATTCAATTTATCCAGGGTAAAACCAATGAAAGAAGAATTGCTGTGCAAAGAAAGAATCAAAGAGAAGTCTCAGGCTAGAAAAGAGTAATAGGTAAGTGACATGGCAAAACTTACTCCTTTCATATTACTTAAAAAGACAAGGTAGCATTAGAAGGGGACAAACAGAAGAAAGTGCCAAGCTATAGATCCTGCACTTGGAGACAGCAAGAAGACTTTCTTAAGACAGTCTTCTATCTTCTACCCAGTCAGTTCTTGGCACAGAAACTGCAAACACAAGGGATCTACAATGCCCGGGGTTGATGAGATTCCAGAATGGAGACAGCAGCCTGAAGGGTGATCTGTAGATTGTCTAAATGACACAAGATTTCTTAACTGAAAGATCTCAGAGCCCTGTCAACACAGTACCACCACTTTGAACGACAAAAACTCGCAAAACTTAAGAGACAACTGGCAGCTCTGAACATGTAGACAGGTCTAAAGAGGCAGAGCAGTTCCCGACAGCAACCAGCAAATCCAGGGGAAAGGTAGCCAAGAAAGCTTGGAACAAAAGAGTTGCTGATCCTATATTACTTCCAAGTATCTTGAGTGAATGCTTGTGCTGCACCTTTCAACCACAGCTTAGACACTTGTCTAAGCAGACAGAATCACTTGTTTGAACAGGAGAATGAGCACATTCCTTTTGCTACGGCCTCTTCACTCAAATTATCCCTCAACCTGCTGGCACCACTGGGCCTACTGCAGCCCAGGTCCTGCACTGCTCCAAGGAAACACAGTTGGGTCATTATCAGCTGTTACCTATAAGGATACCCAAGTCTTTTTCTGCCAAGCTGCTTTCCAGTTGGTCAACTCTAAGTCTGTGCTGTATTTGTGGTTGTTTCTTTACAGAATCACAGAATATTTAGTTGGGAAATTTTGGCTGATTTTAATGGGAGTCATGTCTTAATTTAGAGATCATATCAGGCTTTGTGACTGCTATTGTCTTAAACTGGCTGAACTTGAGAACAAGCTTAAACTTTTGCTAAGCTACCTTAAACTAGTCTGAAAATAGAGTTGCAAGGACAAATTGCACGAAACTGTATTGATTTTATTATTGAAATTTTACTGAATTTTGTCTGAATTTCTAGTGTAAACACATTTAACAGTGCTCAGCAAATTCCTTAGCAGTAATTCAAAACAAGCCCTGATCTCTGCCTAGGCCTCCCAAGTATGGTGCTAATACAACTCATTCAGAATTAGCAGTACTGAAGCAAACTCATTTGGAGTTACATTACTTTAAACCACTTTAAAATCTACTGCTATTCCTCAGCATGTCTCTCCTAAAGAGATATTTGGACTTTCACTCAATTAACTCAGCATCCCCCGAAGTGAGTAAGCCTCCAGATGGTCTCTTCTTTGAGGTAGCTAAGATATTTTTACTGGGAGGGGGGTGCAATTTCTTCCAGATTGCATCTGTGAGACATTTAGGAAGTTATATTGGTGCTCACAAAATAACGATGCCTGTCCTGAAAATCATCCTGCTCTTTTATGACAGTCTGTTTTAATTGGCTGCCTACCTAGTGTATCTGTCTTCTCAGCCTACACTTTTGCCTGAGCTGGGCTGAGATGTCAAAAATGGAAGAAGAAAATGAATTATTTAAACCTTCATGTAAAAAAGCACCCAATTCTCTTGCCATTACACTGATTTTACATTAACTCATAAAGTTTACCTTTTATATTAGTGTAATTTATGAAGTCACTTTTTTAATGACAGCACTGTGAGATGCCAAACAGGCATTAGGAGGTTTTTCAAACTTAAAGATGGGTCTTCGTTCTGATAATTGGATTTAGCACTAAATCTTCTTGGACCTTGGTATATCTGAATTTATGGCAAAGCCAATTTTGCATCATGAAGTTTGGATCTGAATTAGAATTCTCAGTCTCTACTGAAACTGCAAACTCAGTAACTATTGAAAAGTATTGCTCATGCTTTTCTACAGTCTTCTGCACCAAGCTGTCGACAATCTTTTTTGTAATTTAAAACAGCCTTCAATATGGTTCCATCCTTTATTTTATTTTGTTTTATTGAGATTGACAGAATTGTTAAAAAATCCTAAAATCCACTCCAACAGCCTTTGGCATATTTTAAAATACTACATGAATACAATGTAACATAATTTCCTACAAAAGAGTTAAACTTCCACTGGTATTTATGAATGTCAGATAACATCTTGAAAATGTATGTGTAAAACTCAAGTAATTCTGTCTGGGCTTCTGCCAAAAATTCAAAATCAATTTTTGTTGCATTAACTCAAATGACAAAACTATTGTTTGAATAATTTAAAATAAGTTTTGGTTTGTATATTTCAAAATGTGAACTGTTTCAGTTGTGATTGACAACAGAGAACTAAGAAGCAGAATGCTTTTAACAAGTTGCCAGATTAATACTCCTTTCAGAAATATCTAAGTTTACCAGTCAATCCAAGCTTCATTTCAGAGCAATATCACTTTAGTATCATCTTGGTACTAATGGAAAGAATTACGAACAGTGTCTTAAATATTCTGGTTCATAATTTTGAATGTTTGTCAACCTCCATTATAGTCACAGTGATTTACACTGAAACTTACACTAAATTTACACCAAAAAATCTTTCCACATCCTTATGTCTGTGTTCTTTCATTTTTCTTTTTTTTAATCCTTTATTCAACTGTTTGCTCTTACATGTACTCAGGTTTTTTACCCTTGTTCACAGATGCTTTAAAAGCATTTACTGTTCTGTAAATGTTATTGTGCCTGCCTTCTGGTATATGAAGGAGATATATACATCTATTAGCACAGAGTATTTGGTCTGAAAGCAAAAGTTTCATTATCAATGTGAAGAGTAGCACACTGATTTCTTTAACCTTTCTAGTTGTAATGATCCCATGATTGTTAATATGAGAATCATAGGGACTATGTTGAACATATACCTCCCTGCTGAAAATATACTTGCTTGCTGGCTTCCTTGGCTAATCCCAACACAGAAATTCACAGAAAGGTTGAGTTTTCCTAGAGATGCTATTGAATTTCATTTTTCCATTTCATAGTTTCTTCTCCCACACTGCAATTTTCCTAGGTAATAATATCACCCTTGCTTTGAAAAGGAGAGAAATTTTAATATGTCAGAGCCCAGAAAAGACAATTCTTTTTAAAAGCTAAAATTTGCTGATGTAAGAACTTCAGTCATCAGATTTTCTGTGCCCTTTGCTGCAGCATGCTATTATTAAACTTTACCAATGAGTATGAAAAACGTGTCACATTAACCAAACAGTTACATAAACAGTACAGATGCTTCCAGTGTAAAGGAGAGACGGATGTCACAAACCCGTACCCAACAATAAGCTTTCTCACACCAAACATATAATACAAATGCAGCACTGGGTTCAGTGAAAAGCAGCTTCTGATACTGCAGGCAATAAGTTACAGAAACACCTTCCTTGGAGAAGTAGAAATTCAAACCATCACAAACTACTCAACTATAGTTGTACAGTGTAATTACTAAAGTCTTCAGCTCCCTGGTCTTACACTATAATTAATGGAATGATACAAAAATTGTTACCATGCTTCTTCTCCTATCCATGTGTAGAAAGATATGCATCTCCAAAACAATTTTGTGTGTATTTCTAGAGAAGGAGAATAAAAATCTAGATTTAGACATACCCCCCTCTTCAGCATACCCCATTGGTTAGTGCTGAGTAGCAGTGTATTAGCGGGCTTGGAACTCTCTCCACAGCAGTTAAATGCCTAACAGTGAGTTAAGGTACCTAGTCAGGAGGCCAAGTACTTAACTGTGAGTGAGGTACTTTAGTTCCTTTTGGTTATCTGGACTAATGAATTTGTGGGTATTCTTTAGGGAGATAAAGAGTTAGGGTGCTCACAGGGATCATGGGGAACTCAGCATTCCCACAAGCCAGACCAGTTACCAGAGCAAACATCTTTCCTCACTAATGTAGAATTACTGTTCATTTGTTTCAAATAATTATACTCTCCCGCCCTTCCACACACTTTGCATTATTCCGTTTAATTTTACACTGCTTCTCCAGGAGGCATGTGATCCACTCTTTCATCCATGCAACTGAAAGGTAGAGCTGTGACTCCAGACATGGATGATAAACCAATGGGAAGGTAATTTGAGATTATTTTTTTTTAATCAGGAGATCTGCAGTAGCAGTGCACCTCTCTTTAGCCAGAAATGGTTTGACACTGCTCTCTGCAATCTGGCTGGGTTCCTACAGCTATATAGCCCAGCAATTTGTCATGAGCAAGTCCACTGAGATTTGTCTTTTCCTGGAAATTTGCAAAATTGCATCCTAACTAGTCCCTCTCCCACAGCTGATCTTTGGATGTGGTACCCAGCATCATCACTGTGTCCTGGAGAGAGGACATGGCCCATACACAAAATATCTATGACTATCACCTCATGGACTGGAGTGACAGACTCTAAATTCTGGGTTTGTATACTTATGGACAAGAGTTGGTGGGATTCTCTTCATGTCCTTCTTTCCTTTTCACCCAACTAGTAAGGGATACTGATATGTTTGTCAGGAAGGTGCTACACTGAAAATGAAATATCCACATGTTCTTGCGATGGGGTTTCTGAAGAACCACATCATTCATATGGGTGCAGGCTGCATGAAACACTTTTCTGAGATATGTATAGAAAGAGTGAGCACTCTGAGGTCAGCATGAGAGGGCAAATATGAAAGAGGATGGATAACTTACTCTGCCTCGGATAAACCCTTTGTGATGCAGGTCCCCTGGGATGGGATCAGTGGATACACCAGCTTACATGCTCTAAGGCACCCAGAGAGTATGCCAGAAGTTACCTTCTGTACACACTGTGTTAAAGAATTTGTGCCTGGTGGGCCACTGGAAATACTGGGACAGGAAAGGCCAAAGGAAGATTTCTTGGTCAACAAGCAAACAACCCCAGGATTACTGTGTGATTGCATACATGTCCCACCTTGTGAATGGGAATGGAGGCCTCTTCTGCAAAATTTTCCTGTGCTGACTTCACCAGCAAGACTAAGTGGCAAGTGGCAGTGCAATTACTTGGTGGAGAGGATACTATTTCTTCTATCCTTTTCAGATCTCATAAAAATAAGATAGTGAGCCTATTGATTTATGTTTTCACTATTCAACCACCCCTAGATGGTGGGAAAACACATCCATTAGGGGAGATACCAAGAAACAACTTAAAAAGAAAACAAATCAACTTTAAAATATCACTACCACAAGGAAATACTTCATAAAAGCATGGATGATTTTTGTGTAAGTACCAAGCAAAATTCATGTCCACTACCTTGTCTTCTAAAAATAATAAAAGAAATTCTGAATAAATATATATCCATTGTTTCAGAATAAAAACACCTTCACTATATCTTTGTAAAGGTCCAGTTGTCCTGGAGGTTCACCTGGAAATTTCAAGGCTCTCAAAATTGCACTGTAACAAGTGAATTTATTTAAAAAAAGAAAAAGACACCAGGGATCTTTTTTTCAAAAAAACCCATTAATTCCAGTTAGATTTCTTACTTTACGAACTGAAAAATAAACTAAACCATGGTCATTCAAGGTCATTAGATTGAAAAATTATATTTTCTTGGAAGTACTTCCAAATGAAATAACAGAAGACATGAGGCTCTTTCCTTGCTATTTTCAACAAGTACTCACACCAGCCACGCAGTAGCAAAAGGAGAGGAAACTTCTTCCAACTTGCTTGTTCGAGGGGTTGTTCTGTACTGACTCCATCCCCAGTGTGCATCTCAGGACAGTTTAACCCATGCTGAATGCCCAGTGCACCCCACCGTGTTTCCTACAGAAACTGCCCCAGATCAAACAGACAAATCTTCTTCTGTCCACAAGATGATGTAGCCAAATGACAACATGCAGCTTCAAAAAATCCCATTAGATGCTGATGGCAGCTTCTGGGATCCTCTGTGTTACCAGAAGAGCAGAGAGGGCTCCGAACAGTGCTGCCTGCAGATTTTATAGCGATGGTTGTGGAAAGCAAAACTCCAAAATTAACTTCATATAATTAACGGCTTTTTGTCTGTCTCTGTCATTTACTTCACAAATCTTCTGGATCATGGCACCACCCAAGTATTAATTGTACATCACTATCAAGCTGAGAGCTTGAGTAAACCTGAAAAAATCACAGATAAGCTCATTCTGACTTGTGAAAGCCAAAAGTGAACTGGGATCTAACAAGGGCTAAGTGTGGCATGTCTTGTGATAAGGAAGAGCTTGTTCTGGGAAGGGCCCTTTGTTTCAGTTTGCTAATTTCCTTTATCTAGACCATTGTCAATAACAAGGGTGTAAAAGGCCTTTTTCATTGGAAAATGTCTTATGTATCCACTGATTCAGGGTGTGGATGGGACTTTACGGGTCAGCGCTAGCCCACACTGTATCAGTGTTTCAATGTTTTCTGCCACTCTATATCCTGCATTGCTAGGTAAGGCAACTCATCATTTCAACCCATATTGCCACCAGGGGATATAGAAAAAATACTAAAAGGAAATGAATTTGGAAGAGAGCTGGCTGAATCTCCAAATACACTGAAGTCACTAATACCAGCCATTCTAAGCCAATGTCTACATCAGCTGCATTCTTAGTGGTCAAATTCTGGTCTGATTTACACTTATGTGAACCCAGATAAACTCCGTGAAAGTGAACAGAGGTCCTGTGGAGCTGCATCTCAGTAAAGCAGAAACAGAATATACTCCTTTGTTTAAATTCGCCATGGTTTCAAGAGTATAAATGAGTTGGAAAGACCCTTTTTTAGGCTTAGGAACTCAGTGAAAAAAGTAATCCAGAAAGACAAAGGTTTCTTAGGACTCTTACACAGTAACCAAAAACACAAATAGGGTACTACTAGTTTATAACTCTGAGAGTAACACTCATGAGAGAAGGAATCAAAAAAGAAAATAATCAAACTTTAATAGAGCAAAAGGGAAAATCAGAATCATCTACTTTCCATTCTGCTTAATAGGTTTTCTTTGTATTTATTTCCACTAGGAAACAAGTTGTGCTTTTGGCTTTATAACACATAAAAAACACATAAAACTCATTTGTGTGAGAACCAGTGTTTCCCCAGATTCTTCATGGCAACAAGCATGATGAACTGAGAGCTACCCACTGGAAGTGACACTTTGTATCATAAAATTCATAAAGTATCACTTTTTTTTTCTATATACAACACAGTACCAGCTTTCACTGCTTGTTTCATTATATTTTTAGTGAGACAGAAGACCAAATAACAGAATACTAAGACTGGTACAGTTTTCAAGGAGAGAAGAATGGGGGGACTGGAGGTCATTGCTATTGGAAAAGAACAACCTACTTCACAGAGGCAAGATAGAAAAGGGAGAACTGGAAACCAACAGCTTTGTCGCTGGCTTCCACAGGGCACACAGTGATGCTGCCTGTGAATTGTGACTGGAATTTCCCACTGATTTCAGGATGTGAAGAGAGAGGTGTCACCATTTTTCCAGAGCCACAAAATGAGCAAATTAAATCCATACTAGTGATGAGGTTCTTTACAGCAGGAGAAGGAAAGCAACTTCAGGGTTTCAGAAGGGTCTTCTGTGTTGGTGAACTCAAGCTGTGAGAGCACAGTCGTCAGAGGATTATACAACTCCATGGCCTGCTTAGTCACAAAAAGGTCCCAAAACCCCTGACTGTTAGACAGAGCTGACAGATCTTAGCTTTCCTGCACAAACCAGATGCTGTATGGCTAGCTATGTCAGGCGGAACAGAGTATCCATGGACCAGGAAAAATTTTGCAGTGTATTCCTCTACCAGACTTGCCTTGGTTTCTGAGGGCTGAAACAGCTTATCAGGAGTAGAACCAAGTCCAGTCCTGAACCACAGGATACAACTACAAGAAGTTGATGTTCACGCAAAGTTTCATCTCCAAATCTCTTTCCGCTGCCAAAATTTAGACATAACCAGCTCTGGAGCAGTCATGTCCACCCAGCTTAGCTCTCTACCCCTCCACAGTAGAGTGGTCCCATCCCTGATGCCACAGAGGGAGAACAGTTCCAGGATCACTCTATCCACAGAAACAAGCCAAGGTACTGCTTGAGAGAGTCCTCGATGGGCCAGTCAAACACATAGAATGCTACGGACTGGACTAATAGACACTGTGGGCAGTCACAGGTGAGTGCCCCCAGCTCTCACTGCAGCCATGATCCTTTCATTGGTATAATCATGGCCCTACAGAAGGCTGGAAAAGCAGGAGAGATTGCAGGACTCAGTAGTAACTGCATTGACTTGGGCTTACTCTCTGCTATCTGCCATGGGCAGCTCCTCCTCCATCTTACCGCTGCAGTGCAGACCAGACTACCCTCCAAAAGTTCTGCATTACCATGCTCGAAGGAGCTTTGTCTGCCAATGTGATTGACTTTCCATGAAACTGTCCTAGTCAAAATATTGAAGATGTACATGAAAGACAGACAAAAACACATTCCTGTTCTGGAGGATCCAGTGAGGGAGTAACTTTCCAGAGAAAATGGGGCAAATTTCCTAAAGACACCATTCAAAACATGCTGTCTGAAAAAAACAATGCAGTCACAACACAAGCCTCTACCCAATTCCATAGGAGAATGGCCAAGTGACCCTGTAAAGTCTGCTTCTGGAAACAGGAGGTGCTCAAATTTGAAGCAGTGTACAGACTTTTGAAAGATTGCTAAAGAGTTTTGAAAATAAATAGTTTAAACTCAACTAAGAAAAAGACACACAACATCTATTTCTTAAGCCCTCTTACCAGTTTTCTTGTTTAATTCATTCAGGGCTCAGCAATTCCCTTACTATTGCCAGAAGTCTCAGGATTTCAGCATCACTAGGGAATGCCAAGACTTCCTGGGTATCTGTGATATCTGAAACAGAGCTTTGATTATGGACATTTGTTTATATAGTGTTTTCACTCCAAACTTCCAAAACACCAACCACCACAGAAATCCCTGTTCTGGTTGTAACAGGAATCCCTTCACTGGTCCCTGGATTATCAAAACTTCTAGCTAGGCAGCAGTAGCTCTTAATACAGCAGCTCTGTATTACAGTCTAAGACAGGAAAAGAATAATAATATATCTAACTAAATTACATGCAAATGTCAGCTAGGCAAAATATAGTTACTCACATGAAATTTGGACAAAGCCCTTGTGTTAACACCCTAGCTCCTGGCCAAAGTGCCAAAGTATTTCTGAAGGTTAAGAGTGGCCAAGAATTTGGTTTTACAGCTCTTCCAAAAGCTCATAATGTTTGCATTAACTAATGGATTATATAATAATTACTGTTTTAGTGACATGTTGTGGATCTACATATTATGATTTACTATGGTTTTGTTGGTAATGGTGCCTGCCTTAAAATGGTCTGTCATTCACTGCTATTGTTTTTTCCAAATCTGGGTGGGTCATGTCCATTTAAAGTCTTGCAAGCACTTTTTTTTTCTATGTCTCTTGCTGATAAGAAACATTTATTCAGGAGTCGGTCATTCTGACAAAAAAATCAAGACAGACAGATCAGGCAATTTTTCAGAGAAGTGGTCCTAGATTTTAGGGAAATGTAGATTTTGCTCTCTGGTCTGGAAAAGTTCACTGCAATTCAAGGACAGTCTGTGTGACCTGATATAGCAGATTTTGGCAAGTCACTCATTTTTCTTTCTCTCTCTCTCTCTTTATTTGTGTGTGTTGTCATTAGGCAAGTATAGGTGAAAAAAAAATGTGAGCAGCAGAATTTATTATTTTCCATTAAGCACCATGAGAGAGTAATTATAAAGCTTCAATACAAGACTGACACCATCTGGTTAGTACAGGACTTACAACATTTGTGTGAAATACTGCTTTTATACCTGGAAAACGATAGTATTTTCACTTCCAAATGCCAATCCCCAATGAACAGTCAGCACTGTCTGTGTGTACCCTATAGAAGCTGGAAAAGCCAAGGGCTCCTCAGGAGCAGACCCCCTCCTTCCATCATTGCTTTCAGGGCAGGTGCAGATATTTTATCACCGCATCAAGCTGACATTTAGCACAAGCAGTTTCTAGTAAAGACTGATTTGGATTTTTTTAATATCACCAAGGTGAACCTCTAGCTTTTGTATCATCTTCTCAGGAACATGCAAGCAAGTAAGGTAAGAGTAAGAGTGTTCTTTGAGAAACTGTTTATATTTCTCCCAGTAAATCCCCAAAGGCTTAAACCAATGCACTTTAACAATGTACTGAAGTTGATGAAATTGCTCGGGTTCTTAAACTGAAATGACTGGATAAGCACCTCTGAACAACAGCTTGAAAAACAAATTTAACTAAATGTAACCTATTATTTACCCAACTTGTGTACTGAGCCTGGATTCACAACCTATGAACTTCATTTCCTCAGTCAGGAAAGAAAACTGAGATAATGATCAAAATTACACTGCAGTGGAATACTTGAATGACAAGAAATAATTTCTCATTCCTCTAACTGCTTTTCCCCAGATGCTTGCAGCTGACTTATTTGCATTTCTTTGGAGAAGAATTGCTCCTTCTTTGCACTTTCCCAGAAAGGAGTAATGCTGACTGCTTTCTCAAGCTCACTGAGTCAGAATGAGTCAGACCACAAGGATGAGAGGGTCCCTGGCACAGAACTTCTCTCTGCAGAGGTTTTGAGGAAGAAGGGAGTTTCAAACCACACATGGAGCTCCCTTCACAGAGCTTTTGCCAGGATGCCATAACTGTAGCGCATTCGCCCACTCAGATCACAGTAGAGGAAATTAAGTCCTTGTTGACTGAGGTAAACATTTGAATTTTTGAGAAAGGAGTAGAATTATGTAATAAAAAAGAATATGACACAAAGAAATCATTATTACAATTATACAGAGAAACACTTCAAAGATATTACAAGCAGATGGAGAAATAGGATTTTTAAAAGAATGTTTCCTTAATAAGAACTCCATCTGGGATTTAGTTTGCAGTTTTTTCTAGTTTCCATAGAAAACTGTTTGCATATCTTAAGATAATATAGATTATTACCATGTGTCCGCAAAATTTACTAAAGGAGTGATCAAATTCTACCCAGAAAAGGAATTTTCATTCTTCACATTGCGTGTTAAGTTTAAATTTGTGTGTTCAAATCAAAAAGAGATTAATTTTTTTCCTTCCTTGCAATCCTGAAAACTGCATACAAGGCTAAATAAATAAGAAAGAATTAAGAAATCTCAAATATACTTCCATTCCTAATAAATGGTCCAGATTCCCAAGTACATCTTGGAAAACTCCCATCACCAGAACTACAGACCAGAACTATGTGAATATCTACTTGTATGGTTTGGTTGCAAAAAATGATCAAATAATGGGTTGCCAAAAAATGATCAAATAATGAAATAAAAACTACTTTGACCTGAAATGAACTTTTCTTTTTTTCATTTCCTTGGAAAAAAACAGAGAGAAGCTGGTGCAAATTGTTTCCAAAAAAGAAAACAAACCACAACTAAAAGATGTTAGTGTAGGATCTTTGCTGCTGAAAAATAAGGTAACTAGTTTTAATCAGGTTACCAGATTAAATATAAATGCTTCTTTCAGTGTTTACTGTTCTGTGGTCTGTCCTTAAGAAACTTCAGTGCTTCTGGCCATGTCCCGTTGTTAACATTTTATCAGCTCTGAGACAGAGATGTTGCTGTGGGGAATTGTTAATCTACACCTTGCTAGAGAGCACTAGGCTGGGCTGGGCTGGGCTGGACTCACTGCTAGGGAAGTACCTTTTTCTATATGTCAGTTCCTTGCTGCATTCATGTACAGTTTTCTAGCTCGTATCAAAATGGACTAGTGACAATTTATTAAAAATTCACACAAGCATTTCTATGAGTTCACACTCTGTTCTTATCACAGATGGACCTAAATTGCAAAATCTGGATCCTGAATTAAATATTCTTTTGCTTTGGTATGTCAGATGCAAGGTCTTACCTTCATTAAGGAAAAAAAGAGAAAAGGGGAAAAAAGGGGGAAAAAAAGCAAAAGGTGTGTTGACATTTTGAATTAGTTAACTAAAGGTTGGATCCTGGCAAAGACAAAGAAACTCATTTTTATTTGGTTTCTCTAGAGTCATCAGCTCAAAACCTATAAACTTCCCTGTCTTCAATGAAGCATTGTTGTGCATCAATTGCTCGGAGTTATGGGTACCTATTTTCTTTAGTGAGGAAAATATCCAAGTACCTCAACAAGGCCTACTTCCAACTTGAAAAAAATCTAAAATATGAAAGCACTGGATGTTAAGATACTTATAATTTGGTTGTGCTGCCAGCACAGTGCACATTGTCAGAGGCAACACCAAGGCAGAATCCCAAGAAGACAGATATCACTCAGATCTCCTGTACCAGGGGGAGAACAAAGGAATTCTGCAGAAGACATTAGGATTTTGCTCCTCTGTATGCAATGATAGGAAAGCACCTTGTTTTGCTTATGTTGGTTAGTGACCAGGGCCACTGGTAACAGCATTTTTCACACTGTTATTTTTGGCTGGTCTGTGTGTTATGACATAAGGAAGGGAAAATGAGGACCAATCAAAACGTAGCATAAATGAGATTATTATGATGAAAACACTTAAATTCTGATGTGGACTTTGCAGTTTTTCTGTGTCAAGCAAAGCTCAGAATAAAATGAACAAGTTTTACAGTACTACCAGATCCCATAATATCACCCAGGGCTAGTAAAGAGAAGAGCTGCTCTCTCTGAAGATTCCTACAACTACATCCTTCCACAGAAGTTTTAATGTTCAGTAGACTGTTAGGAAAAATGTGTTTTAAAACAGAGTTGGAAATAGAAAAGATAATTATGACACAATTGTGCAGAAAGAGAACAGCACAGAAGACTTCATAGAGAGGAGTCTCAAAGAACTCAAAACAAACAAAAAAAATGAATTCTTTTTGTCTGTGTTAAACCCAGATACTTCAATGGGACTTTGTTGGTTTATCTTCGGTCATATCAAAGGATCCTTCTGTCAAATTCTGAACACTGCAAAGGATAAAATACATAATGCCATGTACAGTTAAAATTCAGTGGTTCACAGATACTGCAGCCAAGGTCAAAATTTTTGGATTGTAGTGTCAGCTTTACGATAGTAGTTTGTAGCACCAAAGTTATCTATTTCCATTTCATAAGCAGTTTTTATTCGTTATGTTTTTTATATGCCTTTTGGAGTCCAGAAAACCTTTCAGCACAGCGTGCTGCATCACCAGACAATTTTTCCTTTAGAGTTTTCTTTGGATATTTCCTGGAAGATTGTTATCATTAAATTTGTACTGTTCCATGATTTATGCTTTTTTCCTCATGCCAAATAGATACATACTCATATACTACAATATATGTTCTCAGTATCACCAAGCAGAAACACATAACCTATTAAATGCCTACTAAGTTTACCATATGACATCATTTAAATTGTTTAAGTGACTCCACTCCTACAAATTCATTTAAAGCCCAGAGAGCTGGCATAAGTCCAGAAGAAATTAGAAGAAAACCAAAGACCTAAAGGAGATCGATAGAAAATTTTAAATTTAGAGTCTTTGAATCTAAACTGCTGACAAAGAATGCAAGCTCAAAAAAAAAAAAAAAGTATAAGTAAACATCCCAGACATTTTTTTCACGTAATAAAGCTTTTTTGTATATGAAATCTTTGCTGTTTTCCAGCTCTATCTGTCAGTGGAAATGTAGTCTTTTATATACCAACACATTAAAGTTCTCAAAAGAAACAAAATAGAAAAAGCAAAGGAATGCACTATAGCAATCACTTTTTAAAAACACACTTGACTAAATATTGAACATTTGACATTGAGCACCATGAGGATAGACTTTATGCCAGAACATCTTCTTTTCTGGCTTTTATTTTTTAGCAGTGACTAATTATAGAAGCAGCATCACATTTATGGTACCATAATTAATGGTAGCTTTCCCATTATAAATTTCTGTTTTCAGGGATTTATAACTCATCTGTGGAAGACTGTTCTAGGCAAAAAAACTTTTTGAAGTGCAAAGATCAAAGATCACATTAAACTTCATGTTTAAAAGAAATCTGTACCTTTTTTCTTCAGCACAGTAAACCAAAAGTTCAAAACTGCAGTGAAAGGATAAATGGATCTTGTCTGCTTTACTTTGGCTTTACACTGGAAGAAGTGATAGACTCTGTATGTTTAATAGTAGACATTGATATCAGAAAAACATTAAACTGATTTTGAGGCAGCATGGAGGCTGGCAATCACTATCACAATTTAAATAATTTCAGTTCCTTGCAAGACAAAAGAGTCTCCCAAGAGTTTCGGAAATAACAATTTTAATTTAAATTTGGGGTAAACATTGGTTTCATAAGACCTGTGATTTTGTCCCCAGCAGATTGTACACAGCAAAAATTCAGTTTCATCAAGGGAATGTTTCGGTAATAGGGATAAATAAAGCGAAGGTTTATTTAAATGTTGAGAAGAATGAAAATAATAAAACAAGTAGAAAAATAAAAAAATATTAAGATTATCTAAAGTATATTAGCTAAATCTTGCTAAACAAAACAAAACAACCTTTCTAAACCACTCCTATGTGTCTATATTTCCATTGAAGTCTGTATTTTTGCAAGGCTAAATACAAGGATACCTTTAAAAATAAAACCAGACAGGGATGAATTCCAGAGAGACAAACTATCAAAGCACTAAAGAGACGTTGTTTAATGTTATTTAATTACTAATATTTTTATAAATTGTTTCTTCTTTTGTTTTTAAATATGTGCAGTAGTTTTGATGTTACAGGATATATAAAAATACTAGGTTATAAATCATTAAACCTGACAATATTTTTTCACTTAGCATATATGTTTTATTTGTGTGATGGAATTTTTTGCAGTCTGTCTGTAATTATATTAAGATTTTTTTTCCTGTGGTTTATTTGACTTCATTCACCACTTCTCAACATATGCCATATTTAGGATGTGATATAACTAACAACTTGTGCGAAAACACACTAGTGCTTCTATTTTAGGGTCAACTAAGAAATGTACACCCTCTGAGTGAGTGTTTAAACCCCCTTTGGTTAAATATCAGCCTCAATGTGCAGTCACAAGAGCATAGGAGAGAGTTTCATTAATGGCTTTGTGGAATGACACTCATCACATTTTTGTCCTTTTAATTTTAAGTCAGAGAACTCGGCATTCTCCAAGTGAACTGAAGATGGCTTTAATCTGCTGAGTAGAAAATGCCAGTACTGTGCCAGGTGAGGCAGGGTCCCTGTGCAGCCCCGTGCATACTGGATGGGCAGTGCCCAGGATGGGCAGGAACACACGCCAAACCCACCGACCCGGTACTGTAGTGGCAGGGTCCATGCCATGGAGGCAGTTCCTGTCCAGGAGTGACTTTGTGTGACAGGGAACAATGGTTACTAATTCATGAACTTCATCTATTTCTACAGGGCACCTGCTCAGGCACCTCTAGGCCACACTGCGAGGCACATTGCAGAGACACTCTGGGAGATGCAGTAAAGTCAATTCAGTTCTCTCTAGGTTTATCTGTCCTGGTCTAGAGCTCACCCTGCAAAACTTAGCCTGGTTCATGCAAGAGAGCAGACACTGACAGGCAGGTCAGTGTTTCATTCCCTTTCTTCTGTGGGTCTGTACTTCATTCTGCTCTATTCACAGTAACCCTGTCTGCTGCATGCAGCACACATTATGGATTTCCTCCCCCAACGAGGGAGAAGAATAAACTCCAAGAACACCTTTGTGGAGGTGAAAGTGATGCTGCTTGGAGGATATAGCTCGGGTAGGTTTTAGGAGACAGCCCTAGTGAAGGAATACCTCCAGGTCATTGTCATTGGGCTTTGTAGAAGCAACTAGCACGTCAGTCTTTAGCTTCTGTAGGTCCAAACTGTTTCTATGTCTCTTGTTCTAGATTGTCTTGCTTTAGATTCTATCAATTAAGTATTTGGCTATTGTTAGTATTTATTTCTAACCAGTAATGAGTCAGCAGTGCTCTGGCAGCCAGGAGGGCCAACTGTGTCCAGGGGGGCCATCAGGCAAAGCATCAGCAGCTGACTGAGGGAGAGCATTGTCCTACTCTGCTCTGCACAGTGCAGCCTCACCTTGAATATTGTGTGCAGTTTTGGTCACCACAATATAGGAAAGATATTGAGCTATTAGGAACATCCAAAGAAGGGCAAAGAAGATGGTGAAGGACCTTGAGTAGAAGCTGTATGAGGAGCAGCTGAGATCACGTGGTCTGTTCAGTCTGGAGGAGACTGAGGGGAGACCTCATTGCAGTTACAACAATCAGGGGCAGACACTGATCTCTTCTCTATGATGACCAGTGACAGGACGTGAGGGAATGGCCTGAAGTTGTGTCAGAGGAGGTTTAGGTTGGATATTAGAAAAATGTGCTTCACTGAGAGGGTGGGTGGGCACCTCCTCTGACATAACTTCAGGCCATTCCCTTGAGTCCTATCATTGGTCACCACAGGCATCAGTGTGTATCTCACCTCTTTCCCTCACAAAGAAGTTGTAGACCGCACTGAGGTCTCCCCTCAGTCTCCTCCAGGCTGAAAGGTGTCAAATGGGAGGTAACATGCCTTGGTAGATCTGGTTTTTTCTAATTTCCTATGGAAACTTTTCTTCAACAGGTACTCATTGAGAAATCCTGCTGTAACTTAACACTGGGATCAGGTATCCTGAAATCAGTGACCTGTCAACCCTCTCCAACACAACAGACTACTTTTTTAAAGCCATGAGGCACCCAAGTTAGTTAACTCAGCTGTACTGCTACAGCACACATATCAACGTGGGCAATCACTTTCTGAGTTCTCATGCATGAACTGGGGATCCAGATACTTCGGGGTTTGCCCATGGCTAAGTGTCAATGCCATCTCTCTTTGCCTCATGTTGGACTGGTTCTTGAAGAAAGCGCTGCATGAAAAGCCACCAGGAAGACTTTTACTTCTGTGAGAAGGCTGAGTGCTGTAACCTCCTGATGTGGGAGCAACAGGTTAGCGAAGTTTTATGCTACATTTGCTTTATTTCTGGAAACATGTTTGCATTCACGCAAACTAAGATTTGTTCCTATTGATTAACAGTCTTATTTTTGTTGAGTGACCTCACAATGAAACTTTGATTTCTGCTGGCTTGGTGGAAAGATAAAAGATGAAGCAAAATTTCCATGAAAGTCATCTAGATTACCTCTGTGATTTAGGGCTGTGCACGCAGATTACAGTAATTTAACTGAAATGTTTTAAACATACTTATTTAAAATCCATGAAATTTTCATATCCTTAAAGAAATGTATTTGACTGGATGTATATTAGTTTTAGGCACTGGGAGAGACTGATAATTTTTTACAAAAGGGAGTGAATCTCAGATTGTCTAAATGAGTTTACAAATTGAGAAACTCTCTATTTTCACTCTGGGGCTGAGACTGACAAATGTTGTCTTTTTCTGTCATAGCTGTATTGACTGACATGATTACAGTCATGTATCCCTGATTACTGTAGAGAAAACAAACAGTTTCTATGTTCACAGTGTCAAAGAGCAGAAGTATGGTGAGGCCTTTACTAAAAGATTCCTCATAAATTACTGCACAACTTTCTCATAAATCCAGAACTGTTTCTCTTATCAAACCAAGATTATTTTTGCATTACGTCAGGGATTAACTCAAGCGCTTCAAAAGCAAAAACTAAGAGAGGAGGGAAATGTCTGGAAAAGTAAATCTGGTTGATTCCTGCTGATTTTCTGGAATGTCAACTATTATTACAGTTGTACTTAGTAATGTGTGTCTCATAGGTCCCACTGTACTACACTCTAAATGGAAGATGTGATCACTGACCCAGCAAGTTTCCATCTGCTTTTAGGTTTTGGAGCACAGGGAACACATAGGAAGAAGCCAAAGTTGAGAGGCTAAAAATCTAGAATAACATGCCACACCTTAGTTTGATCATAACAAAGATCGTCAAAAATTAGGTTTGGCTTTTTTCTAACTAAAAATGTACTTGCAGTTTTTAACTCATCTGTAAGACCAGGTGAATTAATAGGCTCAAATAAAGCCTATTTCAGAAGTTCTAAACTTCTCACTATTTCAGAAGGGCTGAGCACAGCAAGGGCTTGCAATCTAAAAGACAACTACTTAGCTAAGTCCAGAAGCTGTAGTTTACATTAATACCAACTTAAAGGATGTTATAATGGTAAGGAAGAAAACATTTAAGAAATACAAACCTGGAAGTTCCATCCTTTATGATTACTGATCTGTACATGTCTTTCCCTTTACACCTGTGCAGCATTGCCTCCTATGGTAGCAGCTTGTTTGATGGCAGGGCGTATTTCAGGTTGTGTTGAACTGCTTATTACTGTCAGTTGAGGAGGAAATGGGAGAGATTAGTTTCATAATATGAAACTGGGAGAGTTTCAACCCAGCACTGTGATGGTGATCTTGTTTAAGCCAAGAGATAATAGTCATCTAGGACATCCATAAGCAGTTCAAGTCCATGCTTGATATTTAAATCCCCCACATCCAGGATAATTCTCCCTAGATGTAAAGCTATGAGACTCTCTTAATCACTTCAGTGTTGGTAAGTATTTACAAACTCTGAGAGGAGACCAGAAGAAATGTCTTACATGCACACTGAGTGTTCTCACCCATCAGGCCATAGGATTAATCACAGAGGCATGGGAACATACACATCTGCATGTGTGAACATAGGCACATTTGCAAGTGTTTAGGGATGTCACGGCTGCATACCATCAGGTGTGGGTGCCTGGCTTTGATACAACTTCAGAAATCCACAGAGCCTGTCGCACCAAGGCAGTGGACAAGCTGGAACCCCATTAGAGCATGATATGTGGGTATTTGTTCATCATTCTCCCATGATAGTGGGATGGTCATAGACCATCTGCATTTATTTATTTATTTTGTCAGCATTGCTCACATTACTCATGGAGGTCTTAAATCACCCTAAATGAAACATTTGAATAAAAATGCCTGAGAACTCTCAGCGTGCAATTCCACCCTGCATTCTTTTCTAAGCTTTGCATCCAGCCTTCACAGTACAGATGCTTGCAGTCTGGTGTGTTATAACTTGCTTTTATTTTCAAATAGTGCATTTGTCAACATTTCAGAGCCATCCAACCTCCATCAGGACATAACGACAGCTGATCACAGGTTTTAAATAGCTGCCTGATATTTGGAAATACAGCTCCCTAAGTGTCCATGATTAACTCTGTGATTCATTCAAAGTCGAAAGAAGGAAAGCAGTGACTCTCCTCTGATGCACCGTGGTTATGAAGAGGATCTATTTTTAAAAATCTCTGACTAACAAAATTGTAAAGCAAGAGAGAACAGCTAGCATGTTCATGTGCTAGCACTACACAGGAAGGTCAGGTATAAACATACAGCCAATGAGCCATGGAGGTGTCCTTCACCACTGCTCACCATAAGCCAAGGCTTAATTGTTTATAAAACCTTCAAAAGGCATTGGTAGCAAAACAAAACAAAGCCCAGCAAATCTCTCTTTCTTGTCTATTCTTTGACCCCTAACCTACAGGTAAGTGGATCTGCACAGACTTGCAGCAGCAGGATCTGAGGTCAGCAAAGCACCCAGGATATGCTGGAAGTATATCAGGACACAGCACACAGCTGTTGTGTAGATGATGCTCAAAGGCAAGTGAGCACAAGTAGTGTAGTGCTGGCTGTGTAGCCTTAAACCCAGGCTAGAGGCAGAGTTAGTCCAGGCTCAGAGCAGTATTCACAGCAATATTACTGTTTCTATGACCAAGTCAACATCTGCATCTAGTGGGGCTGTAGACAAATATATCACTCAGACCTAGCTTAGGGCTCTCCTGAGAGTGTACTATCACAAAATTTTGTCTTGCCTTAGTGGTGGCAGGTTAAAGCTCAGGATTCAGAAATTAGACTTTGTTATGTCAGACTTACTGCTTCAGTTACTCACCGCTCCCTGCTGAATCTAGTGGAGTCTCCCTCACTGGAGAAATTCAAGAACTGTCTGGACACAATCCTGTGCCATGTGCTCTAGGATGACCCTGCTTGAGCAGGGAGGTTGAACCAGAAGTCCACTTCCAACCATACCCATTCTGTGATTCTGTGATTCTGTAAAACTAATTGCTTTGGTTCCACAGTACACCTGAGACAAAAAATACCAGTCAAGTCTATTCTATAACTTAGCAATTCAAGGTGGTTGATCTGACATTTTATCTGAGGTATTGTAACTAGTATCAAGTATGGTGGTAAGAGACAATATTGCTCAGGTAAGTTTCCTAAACTAACTACTCTGTTTAATCTTTACATGAACGACGGCTGATGTCAATTCCTAATCTTTCATTACATTTCACCTTTGCATTTTTTTTATTTAGCATGATTTTGAATGACTGGCAGGATGACCCATTACCATGTGTCTTGTTCAGGCTTCAGTGGCCACCAAAAGGAAGGCTTTGGTGCCCCCTAACCAGGAGAAAACTGGCTTAAATTTTGTTTAACCAATCACTGGCAGTTCGGAGATAGGAGCCTCTAGTCATCATACACATCCCTTCTCTTAATCCCTAGATTTCAAAATCCTACCCTCATTTGGTGTTGTATCTCTTACCCAACTTAAATATCTTTCTAATGTCCTCTAAAAGTGTCTAGAATGCCAATAAAAACTCGTCATGCTATGATCATCAATAATAAATGACAGCTGACTATAACTCAAGATACTGCCAAAATTCTGTAATAAAAGTCTCCTATTTTAGCAAGTAATATTACTCCATATAAAGAGAAACTCCAGTATATCCTGTACTATTCCCTGAACCAAGGGAAGACCATTCATTTATAATATTTGCCAGGATGTTTTTGAATTGTTTGCCTCTCAGAGAAGGACATTAACCATTTGATTCACTGACTGATTTCACAGACTCCACTTTCTTGACAGATCTCATGGATTAGAAGACTAGCACCATGAGCATGGTTTGGTAGGGAAACAATTAATTTTAAACATCACCTGTCTTGATTGCTGAAACCTCTTCAAGTTTTCCCAAGGTTATAATCTGTTTTGAAGGACTTCTATAAGTGCTAAAATGTGGACAGGTCCAAGGAAAATCCTTCTATCTGGAAATGAAAATTCCTTCCAATTCTTGCAGCCCTATGGTGTACTCAGTTCTACAGGTTGAAAATCCCTTGTGTGAGCCCACCTACCTCTACTACTACCCCAGTAGTGCCAGCTCCCTGCACTGCCTGGGCACAGGGCAAAGCTTCTTGGATAATTTCAGAGTGGCTGGGAGGTGCAGAGGCAAACAGAAGCTGTGGCAACAGCCTTGGTGGTGAGGTCCTGACGGCAAAGAAACCACTGGAAGGCTCCAGAGCCAGGGTAGCAGCCTTATGGCCAGGTCCTTCCCTTTTTGCATGACCCACAATGGAGGAGAGAGAGCAGAAGCACTACCATTATATGACTCAGCCTAGGAGACATGCAGCTCTCAATTAAAATGCTGTATACACTGAATAAAAGAAAGATTAGGTGTCTCTTCAAACATCTACAAAGGTCACTGTTCTCATTTTTCACTTAAAGAAACAGTTCCCCACTGTGCTGTTCCTCACGTTGGCACAGCCCACTTTCTCTGCAAACACCCTGCATGACACAGCTCCTTCTTGGCTCTAATTTCCTATTTGTCCAGTGCCACCACCAGCAGCATCAATAGTTCCATCTTCCGGCATTCTCAGCACCTGCTTTCATTTTCTCACCTGTTGACCTCATTCCGTTCATATGTCTTAACAGTCCACCCTCCTTTCCCTGTGGGAAGGGACTACTGGCAATAATTTAGCACCAAACTCCAGCACTGACAGAGAGAAACAACTAGCAATCATGGTGACTATCAATTAACATCACTCCATTCTGCACTTTGCCATGACTGCCTCATACAAGACCCTTGCATGTTGTGTTGAATTTACCTCATTGTAGGTCATTGGATCAAGCACACAAACAAATGTGGAAGCAGGAAGCAGAAACAAGGTTTTCTCCTCGCCAAGGATGTACCTATAAATAGTAGCCCACAGATTTAGACACGTTTTTCTTTCTATGCTCCCATCAGTTTCACATTTTTCCTGTAGAGTAGATGATCATCACCGCAGGCTTGTCTGTAGACTCTCAAAGAGTGCAGTATCCTGGTAAAGACAATCTGAATATCATCAAGATGAGAGGAATATTAAACCAGATCTCCCTCTTTTTGATTAACATCTGTAGTCTTGGAGTACTGTCCTCTTATCTGTGGTTTGGAAAATACTGATTTTTTCTGTGCTGAACTCAATACTGTGTGATAGACTGATCCAACCAGTTTGCTCCCAAATTGACTTAGATCTAAGACAGATACCAGAAACCCACTAGTTACGACAGCCAGTACCTCCAGGCACAAGTCACAGAGCTTTGACCACCTCTGCAAGTGCAGGAAGGGTGGTTGTGCAGAGCACAGCACTGTCACCTGGAGGCACTCAGGGACACTGGGCAACCTGGCTCAAGTTCTGCAGTCCTTGTAGTTTGTGTGGACAAACTGGCATTGCTTACCGTTAGCCAGAAACAATGCCTGCATGAGCAGAGCTATGCATCTGCATAGCTATACCTGTCTGTGGGACTGCTTATGGTGTCAGACAGATTTATTCTCTCCTGAATGCTTCCTTTCCCCACAGCAGGGAGGATGAAGGAACACAGCACACAGGCTTGAGCTACAGCAGCTTGTGTGCTGGAACAAACTCAGGAATGAGTTCAGAAGTTCAAGTTCAGTGCAGTGATCTTTGTAATGCAATACTTTGAACTTACTCTTGGTTCCCTGTCTGCATGCTCTCCTCAGAGGCATTCACTTCTTAGCAGGGATGGTAGGAGAAAAAACATTGGATATTGTGAAGCTGGCAGACATTTGGACAACAGGGGCAGGCAGCTACCTAGATGAATGGTTAGAAACTATAAAACACACTGTTGATTTGTTACAAAATACTCTTTTCTTATTACTTTGCCTGTACAGGTACACAGTTATTTAGGGGTTAACCTCCCCACATTTAGCAACAGACTAAAGCTTTCTTTTCTACTTTCTGTCCCAAGGTGAAATATTTTTGAAGATGCTTCAGTAAATTGCTCCATCCATTCCAAAGTTCTGTCAAGGAAAATATTACATTTTTCTCTCCGTTTTACAAAATTAGAGGTGTAGTTTTACCATGACAATAAATCAGGAACATTTGAGAGAAAGAGACAGACTGCCTCCTACAAAACATATCACACAAAATAAAAATATATACTCTATACTTTGTAGCTAGAAACATGTTTTTTTAGTTAAAGGTTTAACTCCATATAAGCAATAATATCAGTTGCTATAGAATAAATGGCCTAAATTAAAATGGTAACATCAAACTATGAGGCATTCTCAAATAAGCTAAAAACTAGTGTGAAATACTCTTCCATCTGTCCATCTGGTTGAATGAGCCAATAATGAGCTTTGTTAAAGTGTGGCTGCATCCAGGTGACAGGTCTGCTCCACTGAGGCTGGGTGACTGCTTTTGTACACAAATGGGGGCCATCCCCAGAAATCAGCTGCTATACAGAAACCATATTTAGTTGCTGATAATATGCTGATAAAACCAAAGACAGTAAAAGGATGAGTGATAAAGGCAGAAGACTCTTCTCATGTGAAAGGATTTGAGTTATTAATGTTCAAATCACAGAAGATCGCAAAATATTGTGAGTTGGAAGTGACCCACAAGGATCATCAAGTCCAGCTCTTAAGTGAATGGCCCATACAGAGATTGAACCCACAACGTTGGCAGTTTTAGTACCAGACTTTAATCAACTGAGCTAATCTCAGGGTAAATGAAGCAAAATTCATGGTATAATTGACACCATAAAGCATATTTCATGTGCAGTTTCACACAATGTTCAGAATAGACACTATGACATTCAGTGGTGATATAACGGTGAGAAGTAGCACCATGCTTATTAACAGATTAAATTTCTTAAATCACATTTAGCTCCAGCTGGAAATCGCCACAGCCGTCATAAAGTAATGAGATGAACTCCAGCATCCGTGTTCATGAGCACATTTGGGAAACAGAAGGCCCTGAGGTGCTTTTCTCCTTTGTACTTTCTGATGGAAACCAAGTCCATGTCTGTTCCCCAGAGACCTGTGTCTGGGTAGTTCTGTGCTATATTAAAGTTCTGCAGCACAGCATTAGAAAATCTTTTAGTGGGAGCTGGTCATCTGACAGTACTATGAAAAAGGGTACTGTGACTGCTTGGGGGGTGTTAGTCTGTGCTGTATGCCATTCACACAATATCAAGAGATAGTGTCTACCATGGAAATCTGACTATCTTAATTAAGGTCAGATGACACAAATATGTAATAGTACAACAAGCAGCACAGAAAAACTTACTAAAAGCTCTTCTGCATCAAAGGTTACCAAGATGTCACTGTTCTGGAGGAAGCACTATTTAAGAGTTTGAGAGTTGTTAAAAGACAGAGAGCAAAAAATAGGGCTTAAGTGTCACAGAGTGGAGAAAATACTGGAGTATTCCCAAGTACAGATGCTGGAGCTAGTTTTATTTAATGTCTTCATGAATGACCCAGAGAAGCAAGTGTAGAGTGAAATCCCCAAGTTTCCAAACCATACTAATCTTTATTTGTAGTCAAATGCCACATCAATGGAGAAGAGCTTCACTGACCTGAGCAAAAGTATAAACTTCCCCTTAAAAGAATAAAAGATCCCCTTCAGAATAGACTGCATCTGCATTAGCTTGCCTTACTGACATGGCTGCGTAGGAGAGAACTTCTCATGCAAGCAAGGCTTACTCCTTCATGTGAGAAACCATTATCCATGAGATTGTAGCAACAGATGTTCTCATTCCCAGGGGGAAATCTCAACCTTCATTTTGCTATCAATTACAAATTGCCATATTTCAGAAAAAACTTAAGGCTCAAGGAGACCCTGCAGATCTTTCATCTTTGCAGGATGAAATGTTGTATTACATAAAGAAAACAGGTTCCAGAAAGGACCTCAGTAACATCTTCAGCTTCCAGACTGGATTCAGTAACCTATGACAGCTTATTATGTGTGAGAATACAATGTTGTTTCATTCATCGTTATACGCAAAGCAATATTTTTTTACTTCTGAAATTTGAAGAGTTGTGAGGCTCTTTTTTCCCTGAGCCATTCAAAGAAGCAAAAATCTAACTTTTCAAAGAATAATAATGAGATTTGCTGTCTTCCACCTCAGTTCAAGCCTGTTACTCCCGTCCAAAGCTTTCATCATTACTAACCCAGTGTGATAGTTAGTAGTACAAGCATATTGATGGACATTTACAAAGCTGAAGTTTTGAAATCTGTTTTTTCTTTAATTAAAATTTTTTAGGAGTGGTATTTATCTTTGGATTAAGACAACTGGATTTGGTGTTGAAAGTATTTAAAGTATTCAAGGAATACATGTAAATGTCTTGTTCTACTTTAAAGAATTTAAGTACTCCAAGCCATTGGAGGTAGCAGAGGGCTAATATATGACACTGAATTTGCAAAATACTTGATGGTTTTTGAGCAGCAGGTGGGATGTCTCACAAGCATTTAAAATTACACAGGACCTACATTTAGATAACTGAATCCAGATGCACATGAATCTACTCTGGAAATAAACAAACTTGAACTACAACAGCTTAGATTTAAACAGATAACTTTTTGAGCAACAGGTGTAAGATTAACTACTATATTTGTTTGCGTAATTAATATGTTTCTTCCACATTTTCTTATCAGTTTATACTCATTACATGTATGATTTTTACTACCAGTGATCTCCTAGTTCCAAATGACCAGGTAGAGTACGAGACCACAGCCCTTAGATTCACAAGCATTTAGCATACGCACCCCATATGTATCTTGAACATGGATAGAAGATGCAGGACCAAGTCTCCAGATAGCTTTAGTGAGATCAGCCACTACACTTTAAAAAATTCACGGCAATGTTATCTTGGCTCCGGGCTAGGCACATGCTTACCCCAGCTGCCGGCCTTCCTCCTACTCAGAGACCGCTCTGCAAGTGTGCAAGATCAGGCTGACCGGTGGCAGCTGGCATTTACTTACAGAGCAGAAGGGAGACTGCTGGTAGGATTTAAAATACGTGTTTTTCAGCATGCCAGTGCAAGGCAGGAGCCAATTTTATGAGATTTGGCTGATATGATACGTCTATCCTCGATGCTCTAGGGAACGAGAAAATAAACATCGCCAAATATGCAAATTTAAATCATTCTATTCCATACACATTTTACTAGTATGACAGCATGCCTGACATTTATGTCCTCAGCTAACCTCTGTCTAGGTAATTGCTCACTCCCCAACCCATCCATTTGTGATTATCAGATACAAAATTTGGATTTTGCAATGTACCTAGAAAATTATTAAATTGGGCATTGCTTATACATGTCTGCCCGCACAATTCACTGCAGGTAATTTGGAGAGACATGGTAAGCAAGAGAGGCCTTGTCTTTCCACAGTGATATGATTTGGCTGCAATACTGCTCATGAAATATCTAAGGAATAAAATTTGTGTTGAATTTGATCTTTCTTGAATTCTTGCACTATAAAATGTATATAGAGGAGTACTTACATGCACTGATTTTTTTTATATACTTTTAAACTTTCAACGTGTTAAAAATCCTGCTGTAAACAAGTTCATGGACTCCTACATTTTTCACTGCTACGTGACCTCTGTAATACTGTTAAGTGAAGCTTTTCATACTCTTATCTAAACTAAAGGGAACATTTACTGGAGCATATTTCTGTGGAATTTTTCAGCAAAAACATCTTTTCCGAAGGCTCTGAAATCCACTTCACGCAGAGATGTGTTAGAAGCTTGGTACTTAACTATCATATGAGAGAGGGATGTTGTGTGACATCTGAGGTCATGAAGCAGCTTACAGGCAGCATTGAAAAGCCTGTATGAACAAATCCAAACTAACAGTATGAACACGAGCACTCTCCATTTACTTGTAAAGCCTGACTATGAAAGGGTTCATTGTATCTGTGTGTGTACGTGTGTGTGTGCAGATACAAACACTGGCGGCTGGCCTTTCACAGTAGACCAAAGTCAAACAGCAAGTGAAAATGAGGACATGAAAAACAACCTGCTGTGTAGTCACCTTAATTCTTTCTGATATTAATTTAATTTTTTTATAAATGAATGAGATCGATTAGGCCAAACAAACAAGAAACCAACCATAAAAATTATTCACTGTCCAAGACAAACATATTACCAAACAGTAGAGAAAACAACCCAATAAAAACTCACACAGATAAATAAAATGAAAAAAGGGAAATGGTATATGTCTCTTAGGGTGTACATGAGTAGGATGGGGTAGGATGTGCATAACGTGGGCTATAAAGCACTTATTCACCTGTTCAAAGCCAGGGGTTGAAACTTTTCTACCATATCCTGCTTACTCAGAAGTTGTTTTATAGTGTGGTTGTTATAAGGTTAAAGCCACCATGACACTTGATGATACCTCTGAAGCACTTTCAGGAAAGAGAAAATGGCAATATCTAGGACTCCCTGAAAGTACAAGAAGTAGCATATTTCCAGACGGATTCAGGAGTTCAGGACTGTGGAGTTTTCATCCCCCTTCTACCTGGAGTGATTCACTTTCATCACCATCACTGCTTAAAACATCTTCACCCTGGATGACCACAGAAAGTCACAAAAGCCCTATTTCTCACCGTGGTTGAACCACAGTGCTTGCTTCCTGCCTTCTGACATTTCCTTATATAAATTGGAGCTCAGGGGATTCCCTCTCCTATTGCTTTTAAAAGAGCTGTTTCTAGGCTGTCCTCACTTTTCCCATCCTGGACGCACCACTGTCTATAATGACTCTGCAGTTTTGACCAGCAATTCCCTGCTTTTGTTTTGGTTTAGTTTGTTTTTTTGTTAAGGTGAGAGATTTCCAGAGGATTTTCTTATATTATCTGGTTTCTGAGAAGCTACTTAATAATTTTGCAGGTTTCTCCAGAGCCTTTGTTTCTCTAAATGTAACTCAGAGTAGAAATGCACAAACCAGCAAGAATTAGAACCCTTGCTTATGGGTCCTTACCCAGCTGAGAGGCTCCTATGTATCAGCCAGCTGCCAGCTGGGAATCTCCAACCTGGTACCACTGTACACTATAAAGTCCCATAGTTATGCCAGACCCTTTGAAAGCTTCACGGTCAGACACCTCATCCATCACATGGATCAAACTCAGCTGGAGCTCAGAGGAAGAAGTCTTCAGGTTGATTTTTACAAACAGACAAATCTCCAGCATAATCTGAGAGCAGGTGTTCTTGGAGCCTGGTCTTCGGCTTTGTTGCTCAGCTGGGATTTTGAGAGTCAAATGGCCCGTGCTCAGGCAGTTATATACATTAAAGCCACCAGCTCATCCATCTCATAAATGCTTGAAAAAGGCAAAGATGACAAGTTTTAGAGCAGGATGGAAGGTTTACCCAAATTGACTGAAATCAGTGAAACATTCCTAATTGTCTCCACTGACCTTTAAGCTGGACCATCCCCAAAACTTTTCAAGGCATTTTTAGAGCTTAGGGAAGTTTTAGGGAACAATACATCAAGAAAGTGCGGTAAAGCAAGCTGGGAGAAATTGGGAATTTAAGAAGGCTTCTGACATTTTTGGACCATGTGCCAGGAACTTGGCACAGTAATCAGCTGTAATAGGGAATCCCACAAAAGGAGAAGATAATATTATTTACCCTGAAAATAAACAAAAAAGGTATTAATATTGTTACTAGTACATCTCTGAGCTCAGAGGCCTTCTCTTGGCCCCAGGGAAGCAAAGGATTTGTTTCATCAACATGGGTTTACTCTTATAAGCTGTCACATGTCTCTGTAATAAACTTACAGGACATGAAAACAATGGTGGACATGAACCAGGTGCCTCAGCTCTATCCAGAGTCCAGGCTTACTTTATTCTCTGACTGTTTCTGAATAAATATCATAACTGTATGAGGGAATGCTATATTCCAGACATATCCAGATAATGCATACATATTTTAGGCTTCCTCCTTTTCCACAAAAAACCTAAATAGTAGTTTCTTTAACTTTTAAAGAAGTATCATCGAATGGCCTATTTGTGTAGCCAAGCGTGCATATGCTTCTGTCTTGTCATTATGGAAATGGGGGTTGGGGATGTTCATGGATCAAACATTTGCCTGGCCAGACTTCGTGACCTTTGCAGGTTTCCCAGTGAACAGTACTGGAGCACTTGTAGTTCTCTAGAATCAAACGGCCAGAGGGGCTGGAGGAGGTCTGGGGGCCACTCTCGCCCTCCCGCTGTACGATCAGCTGCTGGTGAGAAGGCGGCAGCCTTCCTCCCCATCCAGCTCCTGGAGCCACTGCCAGAAACCCTGTCCCTGTCCTCCAATGTCCAACTGGGTGAAAGGGAAAGTTCCAAGCACCACCTGCTCCTGGCTCTGCCGGACTTATCACAGACACAGGCCAGACCTGGCAACCAAACATTAAACAAACACGTATTAGCAACAAAAAGCCCATGCTCGTGAGCCCCTAAATTCCCCTTCTCCGGCACGCTGTGCAGAGCCGCAGTTCCCTCTAGCGGCTGTCGGATTTCTTAGAGCCCTCACCAGCAGTTTACAAACACCAAAGGTCGAGTCCACACAAGTAAATGTGACACAGTGAAATTCTGTATAGCAACAGGTAAAGATAGACACCTACAAGAAATCTGGCAAGAAACCTTCAGTTATGAATGTAAATGATTTTGGCCCGAAGGATGTTTTTTTAGAATCCATCACACAGTGTTTCATACATTCATACATATGCATATACTTACATCTACATATCCACTTAGTGCTGTTTACTCTGTATTGTTTTTTAAATCAGTAGCCTACTAGATAGCTTTTCTGGCTTGCTGTTTGTAAACAGACACGAGCCAGAAAGAGTTCAGAACAGATAAACATCACATTCCCAGATCTCTTTCACTTTGAGAAAGGAAATCAAAAAGCTCCCCAATAACGGGATGTAGGTTTCTCCAATGGAAAACACTCTGGGCCTCCCAGTAATCTCTAGCAGTTTTCTAGCCAAAATTGAAAAATGATCCAAGGAGCAAGTGCCACCTTCATTAAGGGAAAGGGCAATGGGGATGCCTCGATGTGGCCCACATGACGTATTCTAAGCATGCATTTGTGCATAATATGAAAGCCATGCCAGATTTCTGTCAATCCCCTGGATGCCACAGGTCCCAGATACGCAGCCACTGAAATGCTTGAGGATGACACATCACAGCAAGTTTTCTGACACAGTTGTCAGTAAATGCTTTTCAGATAAAGACACATAAAAGAAATAAGGACACATACACACTGGCTTTTCCTCTACTTGAGAAAAGATAAGAAACAGAAAATTAGATTTGTGCCTGTGTAGTGCCTTTGTGTCAAAATAAGCACTTTAGAAGGTGGACGGCACTCATAATGAAAAATGCATCACTGTTTTCTGTTTCTGTTTGCTTACAACACAAATAGGTTTTGTGCCTTTCTATCTTAGGAGTCTGCTGCATTTCACATTGTGAGTTACATACTTTTAATAGCACCTAATCAGACATCTTTTGCAGCATCCTCCCGTTTGTAAATGTGATCCATTTCTTGCGTGTATAGTATTACATACCAAAAATAGCCCACAGCTACTACCCGTATTCTGAGTGTATCATACAAAAGAAACATAAAAGAAGAGGCAGTCAGAAATAGAAATCGTGGGCAAAGTAGGAAGGATTATTATAATTCAAACTCCTGCAAAAGCATTGGCGTTTTCTTTCTTTACACGATTTCATCTTATTTTTAGCAAGTTGCATATCTTACTGAGTACTCACAAGTTGAATGGGATAGAGACAGGTGAGAAAAAATGTTTTTCCAAAATGGCTGTTAGTTTTCAAAGAAAAAAAATCTCTTTTGGAACTGAAATAAACCCTCACACTTTTAATAAGACCAATGAGAGGAGTTTTAATATAAAACCTAACCCCTTAAATTTATAGAAGAGAGTGAGAGATTTTCATGAAGTCTGAAAGAAATTAGATATTTTACCAGTTTGTACCACAAAAAGCAGTAAGTGTGGATGAATGGTGAAAGTCAGGAGAGTGGTTATACGGGGAAGAGAGTTTTCAGTGGTCACCACTTCTCACTAATTTTTACTAGGGCTTCCTGCCCTGGGAGGCCTCAGTCTTGTCCTTTCCACATCCCTGCCTTCAAAGTTTGTTCCTATTTTCTCCTCTGAGCTGGTCCCACTCCCCCTCATAGAAGCCTGACCAGTAAGGAGTTAAGCTACCCTTGCACTGGCCTGCTCACAAAGCCTGGTTCCCCTCTCACTCATCTCCTGTCATTTCTCCCTACTCACAGGTCTTGATCCCAGGAGTTCAGATTTCTAATTTCTTCTCCAAACTCCTCAGTCAGTTGCAACATCCAGGTCCTGGACACCTCAGTCCCTTCTTCGTATGTTCTTGTCTAGCCCATCTCAAAGCTACATCTGTTACCAAGTCCTTGTTGGCTCTGCCATCTCTGTTCTCTCTCTGTCCAACCTTATCTTGCACTTGCATGGTCTTTGTTCACAGTTTCTTTGCTTTGTTCACAATCCATCAATGTCTATACTATCCATTATTTTCTTTCTTACTTTACAGTCCCAGGTAATGCAGTGAACGAATTCAGTCATCATAGCAAAGTTTATCGAGGTTTTTAAGTCCCAAGGAAAGCCAGGGAAGAATGTCAAAGAAAAAGCTCTAAGAGATCTAGTAAAAGAGCTTGTTTAGCCTCTTTAGTTTTACTAAGAGAGAGTTTTATATCTCTCAGAGGAGCATGCCAAAGAAATCCCTAGGAATAGGAATCACTTCTCTCTGCTGTCCTGGAGTAGAGTTGTGGAAGAATGAGTCATTTTGCAGATCAAAAGGTCTGGGAATCGTTCATGTTTACAAGAGACGTGGATTCCAGATCTAAGCTGAAAACACACTGATTAGACAGGAGATCAAAGTTAGAACATCAAATACATCTGACCCAGATGTAACATGACCACAAGGGCCTTTATGGTTTTGTCATGTTATGCCAAGCCATATTTCCATTTAAAAACAAACAATACCTTATCTGAACAGAATGGGACATCAGAAACAAATGCTAGTTTCACCATTTTGCTTAATAATAGGTAGTTTCATTTCTTTATCCAGGTGCTTGAATGCATAACATCTGTTGCTTTCATCTCTAATTCCCAAATGATTCACTGCCAAGCCATTAAGGATGGGAGTTTTACAGATACCGTGTGCTCCTAGTTCAAGTATATGTCATTTCACAACTGCTTTGTCCCCCCAGGGAAACCTGAACAGAACTGCAAAGAGACACCAAACAAACACACCCTGTGTAGCTGTGTTGGCTACATTCACTGTGGAGTCACCTGAATGTTACAGGAGGATTGAAGGGAAAGCATCTCTGGGGAATCAAATTACAAATTCATTCCATCATCTAGTACAACAAGCTCCTGCACCTCTACTTCAGGACAGTGACACAGTAATGAAACAAGGTGGTTAAATGTATTTTCAAGCAGATATTAAAAGCAGATTCTGTAGCATTAATGCTTATTTAACTATGCATGCTACAGTGTTGACAATATAATGTCAATCAAAGGATGCCAAAGGGAAAGATCAAGAAGTGTAAATGTGTAAAATTTTTAATAGTATACTTAATGTTATCTGACTTGTTAATTGCCATTTTTAAATTATGAAATAGCAGCTATTGTACAGCAAACCATTATATACATAATGTATGTAGCATACAGTCTTCTCAGAGGTAATTTTCCCAGCATCTGAAGGTCTCATCCCATACACTAATGCAACGTTGCTGAAGTTTTGCCAGGTATGGATCTGGCCAATTCCAATGGAAGGTTTTCTATGTTTTTCTTTTACTTATTTAATTCCATTAAGTTAATTAAAATAACAAAATATAAACAGTCGAAGTAATGAGGTCTTGATATTTGGAGTAAGATATCTTGATATCAGGGCAAAAATCAGTTGCAGTTCTATGAGCACCCTAATACAGACACCTAATGTATATAAGACAAGGACTGTGTATATTGTGAAACATCAGAATCTCACATTTATGAAGAGAAGCAATTGAATCATCTTGCTAAAGGCAGCAGTTATAATGGCAAATACCTATTAAACACCTGAAAATGTTCTTTATAGTGTTTTAAAGGGTGCAAGGAGAGTAAAGTTCCAAAAAACCTCAGTATGGGTCAGCAACAGAGGAGACCACACAGAATGAATGCATCATCTGCTGGCCAGAGGCACAAATTACTCAGTGAGTATACAGATGAAGTCAACATGAACCGACGGGGCACTCAGAGGGTAAAGCACCGTTTAACAACAGTATTGAGTTTGTACCTAAGCAGGAAACCACAAGAAAGAGAAGTTTTTCAATGGCCATTACCTCCTCAGCTGGAGTGAGAATAAGATGTATTTTGTGCTCTTTAGTGAGAACTTGTGACCATTTTCATCATTATATTCTAAACTAAACACAACTATATTAATATAAAGCCTGGAAAGAATTCTAAAACCTCACAAAATTCTACAGTGCAGTAGGCAAGCAGGCTAAAGCTATACAAAAGATAGTGAACAGAAATGCTTGGATTTAAAGTGAAAAAGAGGGGAATACACCATTTCCTGCTAAACACATTCTGTGCAATAGTGTTTGCTGAGATTCATCTGCAGGACTTACTGCATTCAATGCTCTCTGCTTCATACATTGTGGAATTCTCTTTTTTTTAGGGAGGAAGTGGAAACAGGTGGTTTCAGTTACTTTTGTGGGTTATATTTGATGAATTGCTGTATTCTGCAAGAATATAATTGTTTTTTGGATGCTTTTCTTTCTTTTTTTTTCTTTCTTTCTTTTTTTAAGGAACACTCAGCAAGTACTGGGTAACAAGAACACAGTATTTTTCCAGTGTAGGTTAATTACTCTGAAGTCTAAGAGAATTAAGAATCTGCTTTTCTCCTGTTATTCCACCAACTTCTTGTCTCACTGAGCAAGCACACCATACTATAGTTTTACCTAGCTATAAGTCTAGAAAATGAGTATATCCTCAGAAGAAAGTAATTTCCTGCTCTGATTGGGTATAAGCAATGAGTCTTTAGCACTTCACACGTGGTTTTTATTACTTAAACTATTCCTAAAGCTACTCTATAAAACAGCTGTGCAATATGGAGGTCTATTCATGACTGAATATGCTCATGAGGGCAGTGGGTAGGGGTCATTTTTGGGGTTTGATTGACTCATCAGGAGCCTCTTGAGGAAAGATTCAGCTTGCCATGAGTCAAGGAGTAGGCAGACTTTCCAGAGTGGGGAGCACATGGGAAATAGCAATGTACTTCTCCCATCACCTTCAGCTCAACTAGAGGTCAAGGTGGCTCCTACAGGAGTTTTTAAAAGCACATAGCTTACTTCCCACTTAGAAGGGTGAGACCTACTCCTAAGAGTTATGTTTCTAATTAAGCAACAAATTTCTCCGCTGCTATGCTGTATTAATCCAGTTTGGTTGTTTCTATGCCAAGGGAATCCCTGGCTGCTCTAATGGGTAAATCAACACACACTTATCCTGGAGCTAAGTGTAACCTAGACAATAGAACTGCCTAGAGCTTCTGAATACAAATGTTTTGGTTTTGAATGAGGTCCACAAACATACAGATGAAGATTTCTCAAATCAGCTGCTGTGTGCACAGACAAAGCTGACTTGATGTCTCCGTGCTCCTGCTCTGAAGGGAGCCCATGGCAAGCGTGCAGATGGGCTATCACTATCAAATCACATGTGACAACACTACTTGAAAAACCTTTTTGGAGAGACTTGATAGAGGAGCAGATAATTCCTAACTAGCCCTAAAAGCTATCACTACTGGACACCACAAATTTTTTTTACACAAAGTTGAGCAAAGAAAATTCATGCTTTCTTTTGGAAGACTTGGAAGATACTAAGCAGGTGTTATTAAAAATACCAAATAATTTGATTGCAACCTGTAGGTCTGATCCTGATTGGTACCTAACATAAACTGTCCCCTGTAATTACTTTTTTTTTTTTTGTCATTTTTAGATAAACTATAAAATTGGTCCAGAAAGCAGACTTTCACAGAAAATTATTACCATTGATAATTGAAGAGAAAATTATTTAATTAATAACAATGGAAAATTACGTTGAGATATACAATTTATTGAATTGGTAGATGTACATCTTATATTGAAAATATACTTCCTGCATGAGGAGCTTCACCCTGGAGAAATGGCATGCTATTTATTAGTAACATAGCATAACACTAAAACTATTATACAACTGATGGGATTTGGGGTTACTTATCATTGCTATGCCCCATAAAACTTCTGCAAGCATGAATTCTTATCAGTGTGATAGATTAGGTGTTATAAAATATGCCTGCCTGTTAACTAAGGGGTATTCAGACTGTCAGAACTATTTCCAATTAAAAAGGACACATTTTTCTGATCTTTTCCTTGGTGAAACTGTATTGCAGATCTGCCTTGAAAAATATACACTGATTCTGAAGTCTTACTGCTTTTGCATCCAAGTCTCATTTGTATCCTTACCGTGTGATAACCTGCATTCAAATGGTGCAGTACTGCACAGCCAGACTTGATTTCCATCATTGTATACCCATTACAATGACATTTCTACTAATTCTAAGCCAAATTAAGCCTCCCTGCAGGACAAAAGACTATAAATTTCTAAAACAGGAGGGACTGACCTTGTTTGCTGAGTGATACTTACTCTATTTTCTCAGCTTCACTGGGGATGTAATAACCTGACTTTACATTAAGTCTCCTGACACATCAAAACCAAGAAATCATCATTAAATAGCAGCATTTTTTTCACTGATGCCTTTGTGTTCAACAATATTATCTATATTTTACTTGGGCAACTGTTTCATAATTTTTATTTGCAGTTTCACTCAGCAGACAACCAGGCTTTGGTTAAAGTATATAAACACATTGCCAACCCCACTCAGAACTGCTTAGCTCTTGTAGAGAAATTCTGCAACCATAATAAACAGCTTGTAATATCTGTGTGAAGCACCTAACATGGACTGGCACTGTACCAAGAGATTTTCAGCCACCCCACCCCAGCTCTTTGGAGGAGACTTTTTTTAAGAGGCATTCAGCACCTGCAGGCCCAGAGATGCAGCTACCAGTATCATCCAAATTACTGCTGCCAGTCACACTCAGTCCTTATTTGGAAGAACTTCCCATGTGAGGGTTTGGCTTATGAAAATACTTTGCTTTTTCTTCTTATCTGCTATATGAAGATACAATTTGCTATTCATTAACTGATATTTATTCCTATGTTTAACTCTTATTCTTGCGTTTCTTTGGGGTTTGAGATTTCTCTTTGTGAGAGAACCATAACAAATAGTTTTCTCTGTTATTCTATTCTCTAATACACTAATTCAAGTATTCAGAGAAAAACTATTTCTGTTTCTTCTCTTTTGAGCTTTTGTTCCTTTCTGAAAGCTCATTCACTCCAGTACTGAGGAGTCCCCAGTGACTAGGGTATTTTCCTTGCAACAGACTCCTTTAAAACACTGGCAGAAAGGTTTCTGGTTTTAGTCATTCATTTTCAGTGCTCTAAGGTCTCAGCCATGCTCCAGTTAAAAACTGTGGACAAATCTCCCACTGACCACAGCAATGGTCACACCTGACTTGCAGTGATACCCCAAAATGACAGAATTGGCACAATTTGGGCTAGTTACATGCTGACTACTTCTATCCCTTTGATGGTGTTGAATTCCTGTGAATCATCCTCTTTTCTACTGGCAAGGAAAAGCATCCAATAAGCCTCTTTAGATGGCAACAGAAGTAAGATGAGACCTAGTGTGGAAAAAAAGTAAGCAGCAAGCAAAGGCCTTTGAACAGCTCTGGTCTGAGGAAGGAGGCAGGTTGCAGATAAAAGAAAGGAGGGAGTGTGAAGGAATGTGGCAAGTGAGGGAGAGGCAGAAAAAGGAGCTAGCCAGAAAAAATGATCCTCTGCTTCACTTAATCAGTATCATCAGTCATCTCCAAAATCCATTCTGTGTTGGAAAGCATTCTTCAACTTCTCTCCTGTCTGTCTGCATACACAACTTTACTATTTAGCTAAACGTCTGTATTTAACTTTGAAGCTGAAGAAGGCCATTTAAGTAAAACAATTTAAGCTGCATTTGCAGCTGGAAAAGAATAATAATTTCATTTGTCTAGTTTCATTGATTTCCACCACAAATATCGATTCTGAAAATCAGTTTCTACTTCGAACAATAGTCACTGTGTCTAAGAGCTTTTATGCTGGAAAATATGTGACTCCTGCTAGCAGAAACAAGTATTATACAAAATCATTCATCACTTGTCACCAGAAGTTACATCACTTGTTATGAAAGATTGAAAGGCTAAAGAAGTTTCATGAAGTTCAGTGTGTCTTGACACATCCTCATAAGAAAAGTTCACTTTGCAAAGAAGAAAGAAATTTTTATCCTACTGTTAATACCATCCCCTAACAAGCTTTGTTTTTATTAGAATTGGTACTTTTTAGGTACAAAAAAAAAGAGAAAAATTAAAAATTTCCATTTTGGGGAAATGAAAGAGAATGGAAATGGAAATGGAAATGGAAATGGAAATGGAAAGGGGAATGGGAATGGGAATGGAAATGGAAATGGAAATGGAAATGGAAATGGAAATGGAAATGGAAA
>NW_020884881.1:4668724-4737106 GCF_003945725.1 Corapipo altera
GGAAATGGAAATGGAAATGGAAATGGAAATGGAAATGGAAATGGAAAGAGAAGAGATCGGGGACAATATGCTTTTGTCATGTTGCACTTTGTAATTTTCTCTGTACATCTATTTTGTTACTGTTGTGGGAATACAGCAGTACTGAGTTCCTGAACAACAAGTTGTGTAAATTCCAGTTATGAACATATGACCAAACCTTGTATAATCAAAAGCACTGCCTATATTTTGCTTGCGTTCTTGACAAAAATGCATCTGCCTGACTCCTTGCAAAATTTACATTAATTATCAGGTTTGTTTGAACTGCTATGAGATATGCTCCACAGTCCAAAGCCTATAGTTATTTCATCATTTTAGACATTTCACAATGGGGTATTTGAGTGGTTCTCCCACTTCTGTGGTGATATGAATTTTACAGAAGCACTAGAAAGAACAAAATCACTATGATCCCTGTGTTCACTAGAGGTTCACCAGATGTCACTGGGTTCATCCAAAGCCCAGTCTGCCACAGACCTGTCAGGTTCTCCAGAGCAAATCAGGAAACCAGAAGGAGGCTTTGAATAGCAGTGACTATGTGTGGCCACTAAGACCACTAAATTTTCTTGTTAATGTCAGTGTTTTTTATTCCTGAGTCTGGCCTCCAAATTCAATCGGAGGCATGTTAAGAGAGATGTTATGTTAAGAGAGGTGCTTTCCTATGTTAAGAGAGATGCTTTCCTATGTCATACAGGGATAACACCATCCAAGCCAGCTTGTCAAGCACCGGCCAGCCCAAAGGATAAAGCTCAATGGGGCAAATGATCCAAAAATCACAGAGGCTGTTTACAACAAGACTAGATCTAGAACTTAGAAGTCACATCCCTGCCTGTGCTCCACCAGACTGTCTTTTGTCATGGATGTGTTTATGGACATGTTATCTGAACATCCTACACTTTCAAAAAAGTACCTCAAAGGTGGCCCTGGACAAACTCCAAGCAATCTTTGTTATAATCTTGCAGCATGCAACTGACTGATGCCATGCCTTGGTGTGCTGCCATTACACACATCCCCATTCATCAGTTATCCCTCCTTGCTGACAGGTGTAACTCAAAAAGCTTTGAAGACATTTTCCACAGTTCTTCCTGTGGAAGAACCAAGGCAAAATGTCAGCATGCTACTGAAAGGACTTCTGTGGTAAGGGCCTGTTCATTCCATTTCACTGGCATTGCCTTCACCACATATTCAGGATTATTCTTGTTTTCAGAAGATTCTACGTTTCGCTCCACGTCATCACATCTATTTTTTCCTACAGTCGTATTGTCTTTTTAAAAAAATTGTAGAGGTGAAGCTCACCTGCAGTTTGGATACTTTTGTAAAAATCTTCTGCCTATTCATAGAGGACTGCAGGATTAGAAGCAGTGACATTTGCGATGACAAAACTCACCAGTGACGGTTTCCCACAAATTCTTTTTTTAGCAAGTCCCCATCATCTCCTCCTTCAACCTGCTACTACGAATCATAAGGGTTTTATGGCTTTCCTGGAACCTTAAATACAGTTGCCAAGCTTAGTTTGCAGAATTATGACCTCTTTTTCTCTTTCTTTGTATTCGTAAACACAAGGACTGAGAACAAATATTTTGCCTGTCCATTCTTCCACTGGCAAATTCAGAAGACCACAATCCCATGATAAAATCCCTGCCCACTCCAGAGAACAGTGAAACTTTTTGTCATGGGATGAGTATTTCCTGGAACCATTTTTAAGTTCAGAAATAAACAAATTTTTCATGGAAGTTTATTCAACTCCTATTCAAAGAACATTAACTCATATAGTTGCTTCTTTTCAGTACTGTGCTTCTAACTCATGTAAACACTGTGTTCTTACTTCACATTGAGGGAAGTCCAAATATTATTATAATACAGAATGCAAGCCAGTAGGGAGCACGTACCTCTCCAGCTGATGATTTCCCTGGTAAATATCAGCCTATTTTCAGAGTAATAGCCAGTAACTCTTCAGAAGTACTACATATTCTTGTTTATAAAATTCTGTGAAAACTGGCAGGTTTTTAAATTGATGTTAACAGACACATAAGTTCATAGGATTTAAAACACATGCTCTGATACAGCCAAATTCAACAACTGTGCGTGTTTCCCATGGAAGTGTGAGATGTAGAACAGGGATCAGCATCTTTTCCAGTGCACTGTGACAGACTTTATTTTTTTCACCTACTAGAGGCTAAGTGTAGGTTGTAAATTGATAATAGAAGTGGTTCCATTGGTCTCAGTGCTTTAACAATCCTGGGAGCTCTAGATGTGGCATCAAGAATTCTGAAGAGGTTCCAGGTGTTTCTGGTCACCTCATTGCTCTCCATGTGATCTGCATAAAACATACATTTGTAGGCAGGAGGAAAAACTGGCGATACAGCTGACTGGCTGAGGGAAAGACTGAAAAATAGTGAAGGAGAAAGTTGTGCTTTAAATAATCTCTATTTGTACCTATGAGTAATGACATAAATATATAGTTTTTAGAAAAAGATTTGAACCTTTAAAAATAAGTCATACTTCTAATGAGGTTTACATCACCCTGTCAAGAATTGTGAAATGTGTATTTGTACTTTGTACTTGACTATCACATTGCACGAGAGATATGCAAGCTATGTATTATTCTTCTCAAAGTATTATTTTCCAAAGAAAATATAAAACTCTGTTCCTCTGTTATTTGCTGAAAAGTTTAGAATGTATGATCTAATTTTGTAGTATTATTTGTAGTAACTTTGTGTACAAGTCTGTAATCCACAAGTCTACAAAGTTTTAGGATTTATATGTGTATAATAGAGTATTCACTCTATTAAATTTTTTCTATTAAAGGTAGCAGAACTGTTGTTTTGAATAAAAATGGAATGTAAATATAAGAATTAATAGAAAATTTGGATCTAGCCAAGGTGGAGGAATGGTCTAACAGAGACTTATGAAACTCAGAAAGAACAAACTCAAATTGCTGCACTTCGGAAGGAAGAGCCCCTTGCAGTGATACTGGCTGGGGACTGATAGCTGGAGAGTAACTCTGTGGAAAAAGCCCTGGGGATCTGGTGGGCAGTGAGATGAATGTGAGACAGCAGCACCCTCCGAGCAGAGAGGGCCAGAAGCCTCCTGGAATGCATTAGCAGGAGCAGAGCCAGTAGATCAAGGATTCACAGCAACGTGTGGCAAGAGGGCAAGAGAAAACAGGTGTAAGTTTGAACAAGATGGGTTCAGCCTGAATACACAGAAGAACAATTTGACTGTGAGGATAGCTGCCAAAAGAGGATGTGCAGTTTCCATCCTTACTGGTGTTCAGGAGTGGGTAAGGCAGATACTCAGATCTCACAGCGACCCTGCTTCAGCAGGTGGTTGGATGAGAAACATCCTGGAGTACCTTCAAACCTGAATTTCTCCATTTCTAAGATTATATTATACTGAGAAGATCTTGGTTTGTGCTTTTGGAAAGAAAGCAGTGTAGGTTTATTCATAAAGTATATGACCTATTCAACACTTTTACTTAGGTGCAATGAGGCTCATACAATTAAGAGCTCACATTTCCAGCCCCTTCCCTCAGTACCATAACTCTCTTTGAAGCAGTAACCTCATGAAGCATCCAATGTAACAACTTACTCTTGGAAGCTTAAGAGTACCCTCTGCTGGCTTAATACAAAGGTTGTGAAAATCTGCAGCATAACATACTGAAACAGCATCACAGAGATAAACTCCTTTCCCAGAGTAGCACAGCTGTGCATCTCTGCATGGGGCAAACGGCTGTGCGGTAACGTTTATCACCTACAAAGGGAATGCCTGAAGCAACACCGCACCACCCGGGCCACAGAGCTCTCTTTCTCAAACAACTGGAATTCCAGGGCTGTCATCCCATTAGGATGCCTGTCTTGTCAAATAGTCTGTCAAACACCATCTGTGTAAGAGCTTTAACATAAATCAAAACTTATTCTGGGGACCCTCCGTTTGTTTTGAACATGAACAGTGTGCAAGGAATTGATAACAGAATCATGTCCTAAAAGATAGAACAGCTTGTGTCTTAATGACTCATCTTTTCTCCCTTGCAAGCTCATGGAAAGAGTTTATCCAGCTCGTACAGCTCACAATGCAATCAAACTTCTTGTTGCAAAAGTTGACATCAAGTAGGAAGAATTTATTTTAATCGCTGAATATATTATGATGTATAATGAAAAAAACCCCAAAGTTATGAAGTCCTTCAATTGAAAGGTGTTTATCTATACTATAGCACAAAGGTCAATATATATATATATCTACATATGAAAGTGTTTCCTTAAAACATAAGCATTTAGATGTATAGATGAGTACACGTAAAAATGGAGTAGAGACAATTCTTTATTCCCTAACCTGAGAAACTGCTGCTTCAGTACAGGATCTTGGACAAAATTATTAAAGAGATCCAAGAGACCATTGTTGGTGGCTACCCCACCACCCCTTTCTGGTCTCTGCTCCATGCACCTGGTGACTTCCCACATTCCCTCTTTTCCACTCCCAGTGATGTGTGATCTTTCTATTTGCTAATGCTGAGCAGCTACAGCTAACCTTGCTGTTACTTGATAAATAAATGATAATAACTTTCTTAAAGTAAGTTACAAAATCACTGATGGATGCACTCACACAGTAAAAATTCTGAATTTCCCAAGAGTAAGCTGATCTTAGCTCTGAAACTAAGTTTCACTGCTGCCAAGAGTTATGGTTAGACATTTTCTTTACATAACTGCTTTTCATATGAAAATGTCAGCTGTTGTAATGCTTTTCTAAATGGTAGTTTCTGGCTTTCTTAGCTTCAGTGTTTGATAATGTGGCACTGCTTATTCCAGAAACCAAAAACTTTGAAAGTGAACTGAAAAATATGCCTATTTTTTATGTTAAAGGTCAAAGATGAGTCTCAGTTCTCTGAACCTGTTCCTCTTCCACCTTTTGCAAAGCAAAGATCTTACACAGGACCACATTTTTTTCTGTGCATTACCTCAAACAAATGTGGCATGATCAGAGCTGCATGTGGGAGAGTTCTTGTTTATTGTCCTAGTCATTAAAAAGAATCACTGTCAAATGAGTACCTGATCATATATTATGACAGATAAAATAATAGGGAATTATGGAAAAGACATTACCTCAGCAGTTTTGTAATTAGATACTGCATTTCCAAGCAGTACAGAGAGAATAATTCCACACTGGCAAGAGAAGAATAAGATGATGTACAAGGTCTCACCTTGTTTTATTTATTCACGCATCCCTGTTTTTGGGTAGCCATTTTTATCTAGGAAGAAAAAACCCAAAACCTAATAAAAGCCCCCAATAAGTAGGACACCTTATTTCTTAAAGTTTGCATTCCTTATTCCTCCTCGTCATTAAAAAAAAAAAAAAGAGAAAACTTTTTTTTTTTTTTAAGTAAGAAATATTTAAGAAAAACTGTTTGGTTTTTCATCAGAAGTAACTTATTATAGGTATGCAAAATGGGCAAGAATAAAAGGATCTGGACCACACTCCTAGAAGACACTGAAAAAATCAATGTGAAGCAGAACTGATTTTATTTAAGTTGCCTTTTCTTTTTTTCCTCAAAAAGATAAATTTGCTTAGTCCAGGTATGGTATCTATCAAAAAGAGAACAGAAAGTACAGAAAGATTTATAAAGTTATTGTATACATAATCTACCAAAAATGATACACTATGTGGACATCACAGATTTGCAAAAAAAGAACCACCACTACCACAGCATCCATAATTTCTCAAATATGCTTAGAAATACTGACATAGCAGTCCCAAGATGTATTTAAATAATAGATAATTGTCCAAACATTGACAAGTGTAACATTCATCTTACAGTTAGTATGAAATCCAACTCTTTTCTTTTTGTTTTTTTTTTTCTTCCCTCTTGGACTTACTGTGCACTGTGAATACAGAAGAATTTAGCAAGAGAAGTGTGTTTCTCCTAGCTGCACAACTTTCCAGATACTACTCATGCAGTTTCTTCACTGGTGGATTCACTGGTAGATGTGAATCCTACATATTGAATGCTGTGATGCAAACTCAGGGACATGTGAGGATTAGGCCATGACTAATAAAAGCAAATCAAAAAGATAACCCTCAGTCCCAAGGATCCTACAGTCACCTTACTGACCAAGGTTAAATTAAAAGGGTTGAATTCAACAAAAAAGCGTCATTAAGTAGAGAGACAACATTTTTACCTCATCAGCAGACCAAGTAGTGTAACCAAAGACTATTTTGCCTTCAAAGCTATAGCAGGATCATAACCCTTTATGTTAGAAGAGCAGGCCTTGGCCAGTTCAGGGATCAGCATGGGAGGAAAGCTAAGGCGGACAATCCTAGACAGAAGGGTCCAGGGGAGTTGGTTGATTTTCAGTGGTCGCCTTCTCCAATCCTGATGTGTGGGAAATCAAGGAAGGTAGCAGGAAGCTGACAAGAATGAACAATGAGGTCCTGACTAAACTCAAGACATAAAAACGAACACACAAGGTGGAAAGAGTAGCAAGTTACCCTGGAGGAATACAGAGCCATTCTCTCAACATGAAGGAATGGAGTCAAGAAAGCCAAAGCTCACCTGGAGAAGAACCGGCAAGGGATTTGAAGGGTATCGAGGGTTGCTATAGGCATGTCTGCAGCAAATGAAACCCTAAAATTAGACAAGGTGTGAAGTTGCTAAAAAGGATGAGAATTCCATTTTGGTCCAAGGAAGAAAATAAAAAAAAAGCACAGACAGTTTTGAATAACCTCAGAAGATTCAGAATAGAAAAAATATAACCTTAGAAAAAAACCCATGGTAGTCTGACAGACAGAGGGAAGGCAGGAGTATCAGGAACTCAGCTAGCATCATTATGGAGAACTGTTATTTGTATTATTGCTACATATGATCCAGGACAATATGGGGTTCGTTGGTTGGTTTGGTTTTTGGTGTGGGGTTTTTGTTTGTTTTTTTCTCCCCACACATTCTTTTCAGTTAGTCACTTTTTAAGGCAAACTTGAATTATCTGTGTGCCTAACTCTGTGTTGTATTAAGAATGGCCTGAAAGCAACCTGAGGGGCATCGAGGACCCTGTTTGTCAGGGAGAATTATCTTAACATATGCACATAGAGCTGCACACAACAGCATATGCTCAAGATGTGATTTGGCAATTTTCACAATTCTTAATGCTTTTTCAACTTGCAAATGTCATTGTTTGCCTTTTGAACTGACAATTGCCTGAATAGTACCTCTCTCATACATATTAGGATGATGCATGATCAGTTCTCAGCATTCTTAAAAGGAAAAAGGGTTGTGTTTGTACACTACGACTCATATATTTTACAGTTACCTGTATCCTGATCTTGTCTATAACCTCTTGGCTTTGTCATCTTTCTTGAGAAAGAAGATAGTGATTTGAACACTTTCAGGTTATCTCTGACTTCCTGAATTACCTAAATTATTAAGGTATTCTGCAAAACAGACTTCATTTACCCTATTTATGAATAGATGGTATTATCCTTTGCAGAGAACTCAGTTCTATTACAGACATGCTGGCAATTCACATCAAAGAAAAAATTCACTATTTATGTCCCGATGTTCAGATGAAAACATTTCAGCACATACTTTGATTTCTAAGTTTAGACACTGCGGGAAGATTGTGGTATACATGCTGCATATTTCAGACTGCTTTCCTGGCCTTGTTTAGAGCTTGAAACATGCAGGTCTCCAGATTTGCTTGCTACTGGAAAGTGTTCCTGGACTTTCTGTGGATTCCAGTTATCACACACCAGAGAACCTTGTCCTTTAAAGGGCAAGATAGTACTGAATAATGTACTTCTCATTGCAAAAAGCACTTAGTCTTAGGTCAAGAAGCTCCAAAGTAGTAGCAAAACAATCTAGCAAAAGGGATGCCACTTTCAGTTTGATACCACACAGTATGAAGTTTACAAAATAAATAATAGGTGTGAATCTAGTAGTTCAAGGTTCACCTTGGTATTTATGATGAAAGTACCCAACTAGCACTTCACTAAGGAACAAATCTTGTTTACTGGGTATCTTAGATGATTTCTGAAGTATTTACCAACATAGTTATATAGTTTGACTAGAGACCTATAATTTCAGGTTACCACAAGTATAACATCTTTTACAACATAACCATATGTCCCTACAAACGCAATGAAAAATTTAATGGCAACGGCTCATTTTTTTTAGCACTAAGCTGTTAATACATACAGTAGAATGCATTGATAGCCTGGACTGGTTTGATTATCACAAAGCACTTAACCTTCATTGTCAGTTTCTGCTAATCAGTTTAAATCCTGCTTCTCCTATCCCTCCATTCTGATTACAAAGGGCAAAACCCAAGACAACCAAGTCCAATCCCCACTTTATTCAAGGTAAAGGGGGGAAAAAAGAGTAAGTTCAGTCAAAACAGTTTCTGTTCCAACCTTTAAAACAGAGCAGTAATTACAGTCTGAAGTAGTGAAAGAAGGATACAGAATAAAACAAGAGAACTAACTCTTTAGAACCTCAGCATTGAGAGGGCTTAAGGTAGTAGCATAGTATTAAATATTTATCACATACGTAACTTGGTCAATATTCCTTCAGAGAAAGCTCTAACTATTTGAATTCACCTTTTTGGACCCCAAAATAACTTAATGCAGAGCAACAAGTGTCTATAATTGGTGGGCAGGGGAGGATTGAGGAAAGACTATTATTGACTTCTAATACCTAATGACTAACAAAGACAAGTTACACTCCTGCAAGATCCTTGAAGGTTAATGCTATTGTAACTGGCTACACGTGTATGAAAAAACCCTAAAGATCCTTGATCTGTATTCCCTGTGTTCTCCAAACTGCATGCTTTTCCTCCTTTTAATTTAGCACTTATTAGATACAACACCTACCCTATAACTTGCAACACATGTGGTCCATGGGCCCAGGTCCGGCAATTACAGCTGTGAGAAGCTGTGAAGATTTCATTCTCAGACTAGAAAGTTAAGAAATATCTAAATAAAACAGCTGAAGGCAACTGACTTACAGAAAGCTGTAACAGATACTTTAATATGACTAGGTATTTAGACTACCACACACAATATCAGCTTAGACAGTTTTTAATGTAAGAATCCAACAGAATCCTTTTCTATAAAATATTCACATAAGAATCTATTGCACATACAAATCCTACATGCAGTGTTCACAAACTGAACTGTGACTTAGTCTAAACAAAGAAGTCTTCAGAAGAATAGAGATGTCTGGCCTTCAGTGCTCAACAGGCCAATCCTATGTATAGCCTTTCTATTTGCCCTTACCTCAGGGTACTGTTCATAATGTCTTCATAGCCAAACCTAAGCTATGCTCTTTTTAGCTGTATTCTACAAGCCCTCTTTATACTCCCTGTATCCACCACCACAATGTATTCTAAGCTTTACTCACTTCCACCAGATCTTTAAACACTGAACCTGGATCGTCCTTACCTTATTCACAGCTGTGAGAGTCCTACAGAATATACCCATTTTAGCTTTTATACTTGTCTTTAACCTTAGAGACAACACATAGTAAACTGTGTTTATGCTATTCTTATAAGCTTTCCCACTGAAATGGCACAAGAGACAAGATGATAAACTGATTGTGGTATGCTTGGTTTGCAAAAGACAGGAAGCTATTATACATAGCAGTAGACTGTAGTTAAAGTCATCTATTCATCAATTTTAGAGAGTATTCACATAACAACTGTGAGCCACTGAGTGCAGGTGTTAGCCAAACCTGCTTTTCATCACTGCATAAACTAGTTTACATAGTTAATGCAACTTCTGGAAGAAAGACTTGTCTACCTGCCTTTGAAAAGCAAAGTTTGACATAATTCTTCCTTTAGAGGAGTGTGTATGAGAGGGGGATGTTGTTAGGTTTTTCTTTTTTTTTCCATATACATTCCAACTGAGTGCTGGAATTCAGTCGTGAACTGAGAAATACAGTTTACAAGTTTCTGGGGTTTTGTTTTTTTGAGGGTTGTTTGGTTTTGTTTGAGGTTGGTTTTCCTTTTTTCAGATTTAAAAGAAAAACAGACATGACAACACACAGTAAGGTATTAACATCTTAAAAATTTTAAGGCACATTCGAACAAAATAAACTTTTATTGAATGCAATATTAGGCATTCTATTTTGTTTAAGGGAAGTGCTTCCCCCCCAAAGAGATTCCCTTTGACAGTTTCCAAAAGCTGTATTTCAGTTACAGAAATATTTCTCATTATTAGAAACATCAAACTTAAGTCTAAATTTTCCTTGAATTATGAAGTGCAACTCAATTCTTCCAAAAGATAACAGTTTTCAGTAGGCACTAGAACAAGAAGCCTGTAAATTGTTTACATTTGCTGGGTACAATGTTATGTTCATTCAAATTTTATACTAACCCATCTAAGTGTTGCTCTTGAAGAATTATATAAAAAGTGGGATTTAAGAATAAAGAAATGCAGCTTAAAGAGCAGGTTATCACCATTTAAAAAAAATCTTAATGGCAACCTGCATATCTAATACCATTTCCACAGTATGTCAGCTAGGAGAGGCTTAGTCCAATAATTTAAAACTTTAGATAGGAATGTCTTTTGGTTCTGAATGAAGATCATAAGTCATCATGTCCATTATGTGAAGGCTCAGTGTTTTCACTCTCTAATTCCTCTCCTGTGAAGATAAATATCACAATTAGAATATAAATCTACTATTAATTATACCATATGATTTTTTTAAGAGAAACCCAAAACATGTTTATCAAGACCAGAGAAGCAATTTTAAGCCATATAGAAGAGCTACTTGCACCATCCTCCTAGTCTAAGCTTACTTTCTTTTTTTTTTTACCAGATGCAAACAAAATATTTCAAATAAACCAGTATTATACTGTTAGAGGAAGGGAAAAAAATCAGCACAGATATTTCTATTCTAATCTTTTGTTTTCAGCTTTTCACAGTGAATTTTCTCCTTTCCACATGACCCATCAGAAGTAGTTCTGGTATTTGAAAAAATAAGGCAAGTCTTACTCAGAGTTGTTTTCTATAGTACAAATTGCTCCATTCAGACATTAAAACAGCTTTTAAAAAAGCAGTATGATTTTATTATATTGGGAAACGTATTATCTAAGAAAAAAAACTAAGCCAATTTGTCAACTTTTCATTTTACTTTTAGTCTCATAAAATGTCAGGCCACGTTAAAAACACAGTAACTGATATCCTGAGTATCTGCATTGGAGAAGCACGTAACTGATTTTAAAGGACTAATAACAGTGATTACTGAGAGTATAAGGCATGAACTAAGTGGCCTTGAGTAGCAACACAACACAGATCTTTACAACTTATTAGTACAAGAGCAATAAGCAGTCTTGGGGATGGAATGAGGGGACAAAATAACCAAACAAGCTAAGAAATACAAAGAAAATAAAGGTATGAAATTCAGTGTCTCTCATCTATTCTTCTACAACAGTTATTGCAAAATAATTCCAGTTTCCACTTTGGAATTGTAGATGGAGTTTGGCCTAGATGGAGTAATGAAACATTTATGAACGTAACGCTGTCTGTAATGTGTCAATAGATCCTAGAAAAAAATTGAATTTCTTGACTGAAGGTATAGTTTATGTCAAGCTAAACAGTTCCCTATTGAGAGACCACAGCTGTAGGATGGTGAGAAATTATACAGAGGAGGTTATAAGCAATTAGACCCTTAGACTCAAACAGAACTGTTGATGTGGCATATTTTTAAAAAAATTGTCACTGAAAAGCTACTTGCCTGGTTTTACAGTTTGAATACATGTGCCATCCTTATCTTCAAACCCTTTTGAACATACACACTTGTAACTACCTGATGTATTAACACAGTCCTGATTCTCTTTCAGGCAGACCTTTTCAGGAAGGTTACATTCATCTATATCTAGAGACAGAATAGGGAAAGAAAGAGTTCACTGCTGTTTTGTTACAAAAGTTACTCATGCTCAGTCATATAAACAAAATTCTATTCAAATACAAAAAACACTGAGTAGCAGAATGCTGCTGCAACAGATTTAACTTCTGTTAAAATAATCCGATTCCTCATGCTTTAGACTGTGTTTCAAAGTAATTCAGACAGTACTGGGGGTTTTTTTATGTTTTGCAGGTCCCTGTGTGGGGAAATGTACTAAGCAATTACATTCCTCACAATTAAGCAATTCCTCTTAATCCACTGAACATTTCCCCCACAGTCATCTTCTATTTATGCCATCAAAGTATAGCTAAAGGGAACAGAGCCTGTAAATACTACATCATCATAGTTAATAGTTACTTAAGATTATGCATATGTTCTGCTCTTCCCCACAGAGAAAGTCTAATGTCACGTTATAATTCACTACGAATGAATATCATTTGAACTTGGACACTAACGGATTAACAGAAAGGCAGCAGAATCCACACTGTGTTCCAGCCTTTCTGTTACAAAATGAATAGAGATGCACACACCCGATGACGGGGTAGATGACTGAAAAGAGACTCACGTGGCTGTTTCCCAAACATGCTATATAATACTTTGTTCCCTTGTACAAGTGGTTCATTTTAAGCCTTGTCAAGCATATTAGCTCAGTAATATAGAGAAAGTTATTATGAACATCTTTGCAGCCAACACCAGAATGACTAGGTTCATTCTGACAGGCTTGGAAATAGAAGCACACAAACATGAACATACTTATCTGCTCCTCAGCATGGCATGGCTAACCAAGAGTGAGCTAACCAGTGGTCTACCATGTACTGCTAAATCCACCAACCTGTGCACTTTTCATCTTCCTTCACATATCCAGATGCACAGGTCTTACATTTGTCAGAACCTTCTCCCGTGCAACCTACACAGCTGGCATCACATCCTAAAGACAAAATATTTTATGAATAAAAAAAATTATGTGTCCGAGGTTTAAAATACCACCTTAAAGCCAGACATCTTACCCACATAAGGAATCATAGAATGGTTTGGGCTGGAAGTTGACCTTAAAAGATCATCTAGTTCTAACCCTGCTGCCATGGGAAGAGACACCTTTCACTAGACCAGGTTACTCAGAGATCCATCCAACCTGTCCTTGAACACTTCCAGGGATGGAGCATTCACAGCTTCTCTGGTTCAGTTCCCCACTACCCTCACAGTAAAGAATTTCTTCCTAGTATCTAATCTAAACCTACTCTCATTCAGTTTGAAGCCATTCCCCCTTCTTCTGTCCATTTGTAAAAAGTCCCACTCCACCTTTATTGAAAGCCCCTTTAGGTACTGAAGGGCTGCTACAAGGTTTCCCTGGAGCCTTCTCTTCTCCAGGCTGAACAATCCCAGTTCTCTCAGTCTGTCTTCATAGGAGAGGTGCTCCAGTTCCTCGATCAAAGTCTTCATGGTCACATCCTCTGGACCCACTCAAGCAGGTCCATGGCTTCCTTATTTTGGGGGCCCCAGAGTTGGATGCAGTACTCAAGGAGGTCTCACAAGAGCAGAGTAGGAATAACCAGAAATCTCTTGCTTTCATCATACAATAGGTCTAAAGCCTCATCCTCCCCATGCCCAGCCAGAACCAGACCACACTGCACCAAATGCCCAGCACCAGGCCTTTTCTAGCATTACCTCTAGCATTAGATTAGGATTCTAATCAGTAAAATACAACAACAGATTAAAAAGAAACCTTTGCATGAGAAAGATCCATCTGTGTTCAAACAATACTGGTGATCTTTGCAAGGAGAAGTAGCACACTCATCTAAATCTGAAAGATAAAAAGTGACAAGTTACCTAAGAGTTTGGGATCGGATATGCAACATGTTAGACACAGAAGTTGCACGGTAAGATACACTGTTTTGTTCAGCTTAAAACTACATTTAAAAAAAAAAAAATCAAAACTAATTCTTAGAAGATGTTTTGTGATGACACTGATGTATTAGAAATTCAAGAGCTCAAATTAAATAAACTTCCATAATACCTGCAATCCTTGTAATTTTCAAGTCAGTCATTTTCAAGTCTTGCTTTATGCTTTTTATGCAAATATCATAACAAACAAGCAGACACGCTACTGTTCTGGAATACTGTTCTCTCCCCTACTCCTATATTACCAAGCTATTTTAAGCACTAGAAAGCTTATAAAAATACACACAATACAAAGCAAATTGGAGCAAATCAGGTTACGGTTAGGACTGGCCAAGTGAAACCTTCTAATGGAAAATTAAAATGTGCTAGTCTTGTGATTTCGAGGAAAGGGCACAACAGTATTTAATTAAAAAAATTCAGACAAAGAAAGGCTATTTCAGTCCCCTTGCTGTCACTCTCATCCTGTTGCTGCTACTGATTCTATCATTCCTACTGATTACTCAATTGAGTTATACTTGATTAGTGGCAATGATTATTTGGAATAAAAGAGCTGTACAGAAGACAATACTAAAGCATCATAAAAACACTCTTGGAATGTTTCAATAGTTGCCTAAGCAGGCATTGCAGGAGCTGTAATTCCAAGCCCAGGTCTCACTGACACTCTGAAGAGGAAGCAGTGTTCATATAATTTCTAAGATACTGTTTCCAGGCATTATGCTAAGGATCTTTAATGGGTCAAATTCAACCAGTTAAACAGAATGTGTTACTCTCCCCTAGCGCACTCCTGCATTGGGAATATTTTTAGTATTTGCTTTTTTCCTGAAGTGTTTCATTCTTATCTCCTCACAAACCAAATTAAATGCTAAGGCAGAAACAGGTAAGAGATTAATGGAAGCACTGAGCTTGATGCCTCCTGGTATTTTTCTCCGATAACAGGAAAAGTTAGCATGCATAGCTTTTAGTGAAATGTTTGAACTCCATTAGGGTTGAGCATTTATGACAATAAATGTGAAGGCATTTGTGCAATTACTACAAAGTATGCAGGTAAGTTTACAGGAATCTTCCAGTAGTTGACAAAATAGCTTAAATCAAGTGCAGGGCACTGTTTAGCATTTAAACACCAGGAAAACCCATGTCTGAAAAGAGAGTGTATTCCACCAAACTAAAAAGATCTACAGTGAATAGTATTATAAAGACAACCAAAATCACCAGCAATCAATGGTGAGGAAATACTGCTTTCCTGCAACATGAAACAAGTTAGAAGAGAGAGACTACAAAACCTGTAGAAATCTAAACTGACAGAGCTCTTCCATAAAATACAGTAAAACTCAAAGTGATGTCATCTAATGTCACCAGCCATTGTTACAAAACCTCTTTGAAGTCTGCCAAGCATTACTCACCCACACAAGCTCCATCTTCATCTTTAATCCAGCCTTCTTTACAGTCTTGGCAGTCCTTGTTACTTGAACCAGTACAAGTTTTACAGGCAGTGTGGCAGGCTGAGAGTAGAGAAAATTACAACTTGAGGTTTGTTGAGAGATTCCAAGACAAAATTGGGCACACAAACACTCAAACAAATTTATTTAGGATTCACTGAAAGTTATTATATTTTAAGAGCTTGAAACTCCTGTTCACAAGATGGCATCTCCATAAAGTCAAGATTTAATTTATAAACATGCAGCTCTATCCTACCAAAACAAAAGCCTCAAATACCCCCAGAAGCTCCTGGAAGCCAAACCTGGCAATTACAGTCATCTTCACACTGAGAAGAGCACCACTCTAGTGACTAGAAGTGGCAGGTCCAATTTCCAAAATATTTGGGAAGAGGAGATCAAGTAAGTAAACTTTGCTCAGTCCCTCAGGGATGGGACATCAGTTTAAATATCAGACTTTGCAGTTCTACCTAACGAATCCTCACACTACTTCATTTGCAACCAGCTATGAGAGCAATATGTGAAGTGATATCACTCTGAAGAGCTTCAGAAGGAAATAAACTAGAAATTCAGCTGCATATGCACATTATATATATATTACACACATATATAACACACCATATATAACATATGTATGTTATAATATAAAACAAATCATATAGAAGAATTACTACACAGTCAGATTAAAAAAAGAAAAACACAATATAGAGTGTTGAAAAACAATCTTATTAGACCCTGGGATCAGGATGTACGTTGTTGAAGAATCTCATCAATGGTGTAAAAACAGTTAAAAATCTGACCAATTGCAAAAGTTTACTCCTGGGACCTGACTTTGTTTCAAAATTAATCTTAGACATACCTAACTGGAATCTAAGTAGTCTACAGTACAGATCAGCTGTTTCCATGCCCATTTATTCCAGTTAAGCTTATTTGAGACCTGAGGAAAACCTAGCTTTCTAAGTAGTCCAGCAGGCATTAATTTCAGCTCAAGACTTTAGCAGTACATGGGAAGGAGAGGGACAAAGCTACATATGAATTCTGCTTCTTAAATTAAAGCAGAAAAAAAAAACCACCTCAAGGGCAGCCTGGAATTGTAACTTAGCAAAACCTTAGAATTCCACCAAAGTGACTGACATGTCATTTATGCTTAAAGCTGAGTGACCAAACTATGTTTTGTTTCTACATTTGTTAGTTTAAACTGTTTCTAGTTTTCTTTACAAAAACTGAAGTAACATAAAGATATAAACATGTGTTAAGACTCCATTACCTGTACAAACAGAATGTGTCTCATTTCTCAAGGTACTGAAGTAACCACTGGAACAGTCCAAACAAAATTCTCCTGTGTACTCCTTGTTACAGCTACATGAGCCATCTCCACCTCGGGTACCATCACCATCACAGTGGCCATTTCCATGGCAAGGTCTTTCTGATCCACCACGACAAGCTAAAAAGGATCAAAAATACTTTTAAATGAGATGTTAAAGGAAATAACATCCTATTCTCAGACATAAGCACCTGAAGTCCCTCTCTCTTCATATAGAATAAAATAAAATGAAAATTAATAAAAAAGAGTCACACTAAACAAAGATATAATTTCCAAAGTCTTTTCTACCCTTTAGAATAACCAAAAGGTTTGCAACAAGGGAATGTTCAGTAATATACTTAAGTATAAGAGAAACTCAAACCCATCTCCTGGAAAGTTCAGTTATCAATTTAATTTTGGGCAAAGACCACATCTTAGAACTTTTATTTTCCTAGCTTCTTGGACAAAGTTGGAATCTTTCCTTTTTCTGGATCTCTGAGAAGCCTGATATCTCAATGGTAAAAACCCGCCAGAAATCATTTAGATCAATATAGAAAATGGGCACTTAATTTTTAACAATACATAAGAGGCCAAAGTTGATCTCTTAACACCATGTAAGGTTTTAGAGATTTAAAAATTATCCAAGCTTCAGAGGCCAAAATATCTTTTATCACTTTTTCAAAGACCTCATTTTCATTTCCCACCTACTTTTACCCCATTTCTCTCACTGCCTTTTTAACTGATCCTCAGATGCAAACTTCTTAAATTAATTAAATTTCTTAATTTAATTCCCCAACAGTGTCTTGGCTGTTTTACTCTTGCAAGTGAAAAAAGATTCTTGTCTATGAAGCTTCTGAAAAGCCACCTAAACAACAGACTTGATGCCACAGAGAGTCTTTAAAGATGGGTCAGGTGTGGATGTAAGCATCAGATCAGATGGATTCTGTACATCTTGGTACCCTTGACAGCTTCGTACATTACTTCATGCCCAGAAGACTTTTATTCAGGCAGGATATTCACAAGGGAGCCACCTAATTATCAGGCACCAGGCAGGTACGCTACACAGCAGCCAGTGTCTCATGTAAAATATCATACTTCATGTATACGTCAGGAAAGATTAAAGTAAATAGGTAAAAAGAAAATATCTGCTACTGAATTTTTCAGAAGAAAAATTACCAAGGCAATCAGGTCCATAAGTTCCAGCAGGACAGCAAACTTCTATTGTTTCAATGCAAAACCACTTAAACAAATCAGGATACTTCTTCTTTCTGTATATGAAAGACATTAATTTATAAACAAAAAGAACAAAGATTCTTTAAAGGTCAACTCGCACAACTGACCCAGCACAGCAAAGGAGAGAAATCTATTCCACATGACAGATTAGAAACCTACTTCTTCTGAAGATGATCCTATTTCAAGAACCAATTTCTAGAAGTCCTTCAATTTGAACATCTACCTGTTAAGCTACAACACTATTAACAAACTCTACCCAAGTTTTATAGTTTATATTTAAGAAAAATGTGAAATAGGAGCAACAAATAAAATCAATTCATCTTCATACATACACAACTTATTAACACCTTACTTTTAGGGAAGGTTTATATACACTTTAGAGTGTATTATTTATGTCTTCTCTTAAAGATAAATGCTGTGTCTTTATCTCAACTATACAGAAGATAACCCAGGACAGATATTAACATTTGCTCAAAGTATTGGCAACTTGATGATAGGGTTAAAATTTCTCCTCTTTTTTAGCATTAATCAAATATTATTTTAGAGGGATTCTTTTTCTAATATTAAGAAGTTAGTTACGTGCTACTTGAGAACTAGCAGACTCCCCCAATTAACAGTGAAATCATTAGATATAATTTGGCAAGCAATTATGAGGACTACTAGGGTTCTGAATGACAATTCACAGATCTCAGTATTTTTGATGCTGAAGTCTCAAACTTTTTAAGAAAAGACATAGATATTCTGTAGTCTAACAAGAGTATTCAGCAACTCCCAAGGTATGTACAGCTTGTCTTTCTAAGCTATTACATCTACCCATATCAACTCTAAGGCTCAGACCCCGAAAAGTAAATTTACTGAATACCATAGAATATCTCAGAAGGGACACATAAGGATCATCAAGTCCAACTCCCTGTTCCTTGCAGGACTTCCTAACACTAAATCATATGACAAAGAGTGTCCTCCAGATGATTCCTGAACTCTGACAGGCTTGGTGCTGTGGGGAATGTGCTCCAGTGATTGACCACCCTTTAAATAACAACTTGTGAAAAAAAGACTAAGGCATTTACGGACAAAGAAATTGTCTTTTGGAAACTACCACAGAAACATCTGCAGGTTAAAGAGCAAAATAAAATAATAAATTACACTCAAAAGGCCTATTAAATACAGAAACTTGCCAAACTCCAATTTTATGAATGGTTTTGTTTATTTTAGGAAGTCTACTTTGTCAAGTTTTCTAGTTTAAGACCAGTTTCTTTCAGTTCTGCAAATTTAAGCCAAATTCAAGACTCTGGGTTGCATAGCTTACATTTCTGGAAGGCTCATTGCTCTCTGCATCTCACTGAGGTGAAGTGGAGAAGGAGGTGCTGATCTCTTATCTCTTGTACCTAGTGACAGGACACACGTGAATTGTTCACAGCTGCACCAGGGGAGGTTTAGACTGGACATTAGGAAGCATTTCTTACCAAGAAAATGCTCAAACACTGGAAGAGGCTTCCTAGAGAGAAGGTCGATGCTCCAAGTCTGTCAGTGTTTAGAGGTCTTTGGACAATGTCCTTAACAATATGCTCTAACTTTTGGTCAGCCCTGAAGTGATCAGGCAGTTGGACTAGCTGATCACTGCGGGTTCCTTCCAATCAAAATATTCTATTCTATACTCTGCTATTCTATTCTAATCCCTTCAAGTGACATGTTAACATATACACAATCATGTATAGTTAGGTAAAAGGATAAAGCATTCTTTAAGAAGAAAGTGGATTATTAAGAAGCCTTATCCAGTTACAAAACGTTATAATGGCAGTTCACCCTACTGAATTTTAGCTAATTGGGAATGCTGACAGTCTAAATTAGTGAAAAAATACTCAGAAGAAACATGATTACGGAAATAAAAAAAACAGATATTAAAAATCTAAATGCTACACTGCCATCCTTGCACTAATTATATTTTAGACTGGTATATGAAAAGATTTCTGTTGTAACAGAAATCACTGGTTAGCTTAAAAAGCAGATAGAAAAGTTAGTTGCAACTCTACCATTTTCAAGAGATCCAACTTCTACACTGATTAGCATCAACTATTCTTTTGATTGCCAGGAGAGCAAAACAGTTTCAGGGAAAAAAAGCAAACAAACAAAAACCCCACAAGAACCAAAGAGTTGCAGTTTTATGACAAAGGGTAACAAATAAGGGACTAAACCTCACAGTTTTCCAAAGTTAGTTTGCTCGACACCCCACTGGCAAACAAATACACACTGTATGAGAGTGAGACTGGATGTTTTGGTGCAACACTGCTGGAATCAAAAAGAACACAGTGCAGCAGCACATGATACTAAGTCACTTGAACCCAGCTGTACCCAATGCCAGCTCTTGATGAATAATGAAGAATTACCCATATTGCTATTGTTCAGGCACAAGATTATGTCAGTAGTTAATCCTCTTAGATAGCTTATTCACACAGAGACCTCTACCAAAAAAATTATACTTACAGTTTGAACCACCATTTCTCTATATGTTCTTCATGTTCTTCTACCATGTTGTTGCATTCGAAGTTACTACTATCACACAGATTCTCTATGATTTCTACAAGACGAATTTCGCTACAAGCAGAGAAGGAAAGCTGTAAGTTCAAATTAAACATTCAACACAATTCAAGCCATGACAGAGCAGTCAGACTTCAGCCTAGAAAATTTCACCTGTTTATGGTGTGTTCTGATTTAGTTCCAAAACACAGCAAATGTCAAAATAAAGAATGTTATTTCAATCAAAAAAGAAAATAGAAGAATGACCACGAGACTCTCGTGGCTTACTTGCATTTATTATGCCTGCAGATTGTAGCTTTGATAGATTTTTAGCTTCCCAGAAAACTGGAGTGCAGTACTCTTCTCTTATGTTCAACAATAAATTTCATGTATTGTTAATATTTGATAGAAGCCCATGAAGCTCATAGTAACATCTCAATGATCCAACTAAGATAAAAAATGAATTTGAAATTTAGGAGAAAGACATCAGATTACTTTGCTCCGTAATCAAACATAGATATAAATATACATATATATAAAAGAGTACAGTAACCTGTTTTCTGTTTGGCACTGAAATAGTGACAACTCTAGGGGGGAGATACTGCTTTAATTCTAAAACAAGTACTGCAGTACTCTGCACCTTTTATAACTATCAATAAGTGACTATTATTTAGGATCACTTTTTTAGGACTTTAATGAGTAAATAGAAAAAAACTACTATGACCAATGGCAGAATTAGCTTTTGTTGTTTTTAGAAACAAGACAAATAAAGGCATTAATAAGAGGTTTCAGTCTTTACTGTAATCTTTACATTACAATGTAATGTAACAGTTTAGTAATTAGGAATTTAAGGCTTGGTCAAGCAAAACTTTAGTTCAATATTTAAGTTCCAGACAAACACTTGTACAGTGAAATTTCATACAGTGGACACAAAACGTAGCTGAATGAGAAGTACTAAGACAGTTTACCTGGACTCATACTTTGACAGCGTCTTCTCTTCCCAAGCAGTGTTTCCACCACCAAAGTTCTTTTTAGCTGTATCTGCTAAACCCTACAAATAAAAAGTACCAAAAAGTACATAAGGTTTGTTTTTAACAAAAAGTAAGGGCAATAATAAATGCTTACATAAAAATTGTGAAAAGCACCATGCAGAAACTTCAGCAAAGCTCTGAAGCTGCTGATCAAATTGCTAAGTGAAAGAAACAGCTAAGGACAAGATGAGAAGTGAGAAAGTGTATGTTACAACGTAACATGATTTAATTTTCCTAATTGATAATCAAGGCCTTGATACAGTCTTGATTTACAAAAAACCCCATACACGTATGAAACTTTATACCCTTCTTCTTTAAGTTCTCAGAAACTTTATTATAATCTGCTGAACAGGACCTCTACCTCATCTAGCTTTGATAACGCTTAGCCCAGTCTGCGCCGTGTTGTAACTTCAACGCCCAGTGGTACAACAGGGCGATCACACAACTGTCCCCAGCCACAGCCAGAGCCACCAAATCACAACTCGTACAAAAAATCTTCGCAGCTGAAGTGACCCATCGAGCCCGCAGCACCCGATATGCGAGTACCGAGAACATCAAGCACCTGTCACAAGGCGCAGCAGCCCTTCGTTGCCCACGGCGAATGTCCTCTGTCCCAGGCAGGGCTGCTACAGGTGACAACAGGTTGGTGATGGTGTTTTCCACCAGCACTCCCCGCAAAGCCGGACACGCTCCACCTGAGCACGGCCAGCACCAAAATACTTTGGGCTGCAGAGCTGAAGGAGCTCTGCCACCTGCCCGCTTCAGCACCGCGACAGCTGCCGGAGCAGGACCCGCCGCGGCCCCGTCACTCGCCCAGGCGCTGCCAGGGACGCGGCCCCGGCGGAGGCGCTCCCGCAGCGCGGCCCTCGGCGCAGAGCCGGCCCGGCCGGGGACCGGCGTTGCCCTTCGGGGTGAAGCCTCCGCAGGCTCCCTGTCCCACGGCGGGGCCGCCCGACCACCCCCGGCTCGGCCCCACCGCCCACCTGGTTGAACCTGTCCACGATGCCCCGGCAGGTGGAGCACGCCAGGCGCCGCCGCTCGCCGGCTCCTCGGGCGGGCGGCGGCAGCAGCAGCAGCAGCAGCAGCAGCAGCAGGGCGGTGAAGAGCAGCACGGCCAAAGCGGCGCGGGCCGGGCGCGGCGCAGGACCCGGGCGAGCAGAGGGGCCGGGCCCCATGGTGAGGGCTCGGTAGCCCGGGACGCGCAGCGGCGCGGCCCCAATCGAGCCCCCTCAGCGCCGCCGCGCGAGCCCCATTCAGATTTCCGCGTCAGCCGCACGCGCGCCCCGGCCGCGTGCGCTAGTTGGTGGAGCTGGCGGGAGCAGAGGAACGTGGTCCAATCAGCGCCCGCCACGCTCCGGGCCAATGGGAGCGCCCCGCGTGCCAGGCGAGCCGAGCGGGGGGCGCGGCCGAGCCGTCTGAGGGAGCGGTGGGCACCGGGCCTCGGGCGCCACAGCCGCCATCGTGAGAACGGGCAGGCGCGAGCTCCGCCGGGGCTTCGAACCCGCCCGCCATTTGTATTCGGCAGCCGCCGCCTTGGAGATCTTTCGCTGACGGGGCGTGCCCTGCCCTCACCTAACATGGCCGGCCGGGGAGCGGGTCACGTGCTCGCGGGGCGGGCCCGGCTGCTCGCGCGCTGCCGGCGCCCTGCGCGGGGCGGCCACGCGGGCGCGCGCGCGGTGAGTGCGGGCTGGGCCGGGCCGGGCCACGGGCACTGCCCGGGGCTGCGGGAGCGAAAGAGGAAGGGAAGGCGGGAAGGAGGGAGGGAACGACCGACCAAACGGGAGCGGGGCTGCCATCGCCACAGCCCGGCTGCAGCCGGCACACAGGGCGTTCCCGGGAGCCTCGCCGGGCGCTGCCAGGCGGCCGCCCCAGCTCTCCGCCTCCCGGGCGCGGGAGCTGTGGCAGGAGGGAGGGAGAGGGGCCGGGCAGCGCGGGGCAACCGCCTCCTGAGGGGTGTGCGCGGTGCCTGTCCCTGCCCCTGCCGCGGAGAGCCGGAGCGGCCTGGGGGGCGGTGCCGGTACTGCTGGAGTAGCGGGCGGTGTTTGGTGTCGTCCGGGACTCCCCCGGAAGCCCCTCGCACCCCGGCCTGAGCGCGCGGTGTGTGGGGTGTCCCCTGAGGAGCCCGGGGCGCCCCGATGGCGGTGGGGGCGCGGGGAGGGTCCTTGGGTTGGGTTTGCGTATTTTTCAGTCCCGAGCGTTCTGTGTGTTTCTTCCCCAGTCCAAACAGTGAGTGACATTTACTCCACAGCTTCATCGCACCTTCCTGTCGGGTGCCGTCCCACACTTCGTTTCTTGCCTCAACTTTCTCTTCTCTTTTTGTCTTAATTCTTTTATTTTTTTTAGCCAATCCCTAAACTTATGAGTAAGTATATAAAAGAATAGTAACTGTTCAGTTTTTTCTAAGAAAAGATGAAAAAGCAATCCCAGCAACTACAAAGTTTAAATCTGACCTCATTGAGAAGTTAGCTTCAGAGCAAAGTTGTAAGAGTTATTAAAGCACAGGAAAGAAAAACATGAAAATTTAAGATGATACAACATAGGCTTTGCCAAAGCTAGATCAAGCCAAAGAGGGAGGACCTTATGGTGGGATGCACTTTGTGGTTCTGCTTAGATGCCTCTGTGTGAGGGAGTGAAATGAGTCTCTGTAGACAGATTTAACATGCAGTTTGGCTACCATACTGTCATATTTATAGTGAAGAATGTTTGAAAAAACAAAAATGAGCTAAGTATGGTAGATTTTTCATGGGAAGAGTAAAAAGTCCATTTGAACTAATGGCACTTCCACTGAAAAAGTATAGAACAACAATGAACCATTGTTGATGAAAGTACTTCAGCCTTTTTTTTTTTAAGTAAAAAAGCCATTTTTTTTTCACCCGGTTTAATCCCATGAAGAGATGACTTCTTTGTGTTGAAGAATTGCTGCTCTTCTCTGATTTGGTCATGATGTAGGCATCTGGGAGAAGTCAGTGTGGGTGCATTTTAGAGACCTGGGGAGGATTCTACTTAAGTTGTCAGAATGTTAACAGTGGAGAAAACTTATATGTATTTACTTACAATTATTCCTCTAAAGTTCATTATTAAAATAATTAAAATAAGTGAAATCTGTTTCTGTGGTTTTGGGATTTAAAAAAATAAAAATAATTGCAAGTATTTTGCCTTTATATCGAAAATTTATTTTGATCATCAAATTCAGTATCTACCTGTCTTGATAAATTCCACTTGAATTTTGAGGCTTGTCAGCATCAATTTTCAGCAGAGCAAGTTATCTTGAGTCTTGACAAGACAACTGAATTTATTAGGCTTTATCTCAGAAACCTGGATGTTGTCTTTGTGCTTTGGTTTTTCTATCATCTAGCATGTTTTCCTTCAGGGAATCTCAGTATTTATAATGCATGTAATTATCTTCAAGATGTATGAGTGTGCTGGCATGCTTTCTTCAAGCATACACAAGGATTGGAGTCAACAAGATAAAAAAAAGCTTTGTGATAAACTGTGTGTGGGATATATAGCTTCACTTTCATTCTGATTTAGGAAGTTGGGGACTGATTATTCAGGTGGTTATCAGCTAAAGATACCAGGAGCAGGCTATATTGTAGAGTGGTCAGAGGATAATGAATGTAGTATTTATAGGGGAAGGTAAAAGCTCTTATGAAACTGAGGTAGTTAAGAAGGAAAAAATAGAGCTTTTTGGCATGTGCGTCATTTTATAAAGATTTTTTTGGGTCCTAAAATATCTGAAATATTAAGAAGCTGTGAACTGGGAGTGAGGAATACCTGCCTTGCTGGTGAGTGTCTATGTGCTGCTCTGCCTGACACATAAGCTACTCAAATGCCCATGTTGCTTTGTGCAGTGGTGGATTGACCTTGCAGTGTCCATTTTTGTCCTTGGTAAGTTTGGCCAGAAACATTAGATGCCTCTGCATTTATTGGAAGAATTGACCAAGATTGCCTTCTAGAGTCTGTGCAAAATGAATGGCCCTGTGCAGAGGCTTAATTCCTGCCAGACACTTCTGGAGGTGCTCCTCATGTCAGTCCTGTACCTTCTTTGCTACTGCTGTGGAAAAAGGATTCTGTTGTTACATAACCCATATTTAGCCATTTTTTTAAGGAAGTGATATTATGCACAGGTTAAAAAGACTTATTCCCACTTTCTGGGATGTTATGTTGTGTAGGCTTTTAAAAATGCAGAACAAAGCAAGAGTTGTAAGGATGTAATACAGAGCTCCCTGTCTTTAAGCCCAGGCTTAGAGCTTCAATAACAGTCTGTAGCAGAGGCTATCGAAGAAAAAGAGATGCAGTCAGTGAGATATGTAAAATAATATGCAGATACATGCAGTTTACAGGAAGAACGCAAATTTTAGGTGTTATTGGTGTTAATTGTAAATATAAGGAACATGAACATACTCGTATTTATTTTTACTAATGAGCAGCACAAACATCAGTTCAGAAAAAAGGTAACTCTAGGAAGCAGTTGCTAAGTGATCCTAGGAAATCTGCCAGCTATCTTACATCTGTTTGATGGACATATTTAGACCAAAACACAGGAGAAAACATCTCTAACCAAACCCCCAGTTGTACCTCAAAAATGCTATTTTTGTAGTTTTGTTTCTGTGAGAACAGAGCAAGAGTAACAGTAACCAAAATCTCTTGTCTTTTATTAAATTATAAACTTTAAGTGGAAAGCTTAAATTAAAAGAACATGAAATAGATCTGCTCTGGTATCACCTGGACACATGATTTTATCATAATGATAAAATATAATGTAAATGCTACCAGAAGAATGGCTCAGCAGCGTTGTGAAATAAAGCACTAGGGAGAGGTGGCTTTCATTTCTGGGTAGAAGTGTGAAGGATGGGGTTCAGACTGTCTGATGCCATAGTGACACAGGGTGTAAGTGCCAGAGGGGATTCGTCCTTCACTTGAAGAGTCCAGACCTTGCTGCTGGCAAACTCAGAAGATCAAAGTACTCTGTTCTGAGAAATTCCTCATCCTCATGGTTCCTCTCCCACTGATTTTGGAGTCCTGGACAAACGAGAGAGCACATTCTTAAGATTATGTGTAAATCCAGTGCGTGATTAAAATGAGAATAAATAACAAAGTTGTCTCTCCCACAAAGTGCAGACATAATTGAAGTGAAACTTTGTTTAAACTTTTCCACTACTTTAGTACATTGTCCTTGCATTATCAATCTCTTTCTTTGGTTCTACACTTCCTGCAATGTTATTAATGTGTTTTCTCTTTATTTTCTTTTCAATTGTAGAATATTTGTGAATTTCAAGCCCAAGATGGCTCAGAAGAGGAACTCAAGTAGGCAGTCATTCCCATTGCTGCTGCTGCTTATTGTTGTGGCTTTTGTTCATTTAACTGTCTGTCCTTTCACAAAAGTGGAGGAAAGCTTTAACCTACAAGCTATCCATGATGTGGTGTACCACCAACTGGACTTGGATAAGGTAAATTGAAAAGTATGTCTTCATTTCTGGACACTGTTAAAGATGGCAATTCCCTGCACTATGAGTAGATAAATGCGGTGAGAATGATTTATTTTCCTTTGTTTCTGATTTGCTTATCTTACATCAGTTTTCCTTTTTGCAGTATGACCATCATGAATTTCCTGGAGTTGTCCCAAGAACGTTCCTTGGACCAATTTTTATTGCTGCCCTTTCCAGCCCAGCTATATATGTACTTTCTGTGCTAAAAATGTCCAAGTTTTACTCCCAGCTGATAGGTATGAGAACTTCAGATCCTCAGAATAGAGATGTTTTTCCTGCTGCACTAATGGGTGGCATCGTTGTTACATTCAATGTTTGGATCAATTGTTAAAATGTGACATTCTTTTCCTCAATGAGGGATTTTGTAAACTGTAGGTACTTGGGGCCAGCATGGCCGTTCCACTTCCTCTTTGGGGATAACGAACAGCACATGGAAAGTCTGTGCTAAAAGATGTCAGATACTGTAGAAAAAACAAGTGCCTCAATTGTCTTCAGAGAATACACTCCTGTGTGTTCCGAAACATGTTTCTTGTGTGCTTCAGAAAATATCATTTAACTTGGTCATAGAAGCATTGACCTTTGTGCAGAAGGACCAGACCAGTTAAAGGTGGATTAGAATAGATAAACTAATGAAGTTTTGTTTGGGTTTTTGTTTCTTTGAAGATGGTTATACTGTGATATCTTCAGTATTATTCTTCAGAACTTTTTTGCATTACGTTATATAACATGGCTGTTCGTCACTGGTCTGTCTGATACTACTCTTTAATTCCCATTTTTATTCTTCTAATAGTCCGAGGAAGCTTGGGGCTCAGTGTGATTTACACGTTATGGAAGCTGCAGAAAGAAGTTAGAAAACAGTTTGGAGCAACTACAGCATCAATTTTCTGTCTCATCACTGTCACTCAGTTTCATTTGATGTTTTACTGTACACGAACCCTCCCTAATGTGTTTGCACTTCCTTTTGGTAGGTATTTCACAGGAATAATTTTAAAATATAAAACTTATTTCAAATGCATCATAGTTAAAGCACAGAAAAAGTACAGTCAGAATAAATAATGCATGTGGTTGATTAAATTGTGTGATAGCAGGACTAGAAAACTTTAGTTGAGATTTCTTCCTTTCTTTTTATTTTAATCATGTGCTTACAATGACTGTTGAATCGAGTTTTATTGATTCTGAGTGTATGTGGGTTTTGTCAGATGGCTTTGGTTAGGTAGAGGTTTGAGTACACATATCATGCATAAAGCACAGAGATATTGAAAAGGCACTAGGTACACTGCAGTTCAAAAAAACCTATGAACTTAGTGTGTAGAGACATGGTGTGTCTCCAGCTAATCACTGAAATGAATTGTGGTTCTCTCTCCCTGAGCAATAGTCTGTAGTCTCATAGTCGTATTTGAAATCTGTTGCTGTTATCATGAAAATAGAATATACTTAGCCAAGAGAATAAACTAACTGCTCAGCTGATATCAAGCAATGCTAATTATGAATCATACTTTGAAAGGCTTTTAGTACTCCCTTAAGGTTTTTTTTTCTTTTTTCCCCCTCAAAAGCTATTAAATACACTGTCTAGAAAGAGTTCCCATGTGTTCCTTCTGTGGTTATACTTTTCCTAATTAAGCACCAAAAGTGTAAAGCTGTGCATTGTTCCAAATTACCTTCTTCTAGCAGAGGAAAAATTTCTGGACTAGAAATGGTATGAAGACCAAGAGAGGATTGGTGGGAAGTTAGAGGAAGAAGATAGCATTGAGAATAGTGTTGTCCTTTAGAAAAGCAATAATTCAGCATGTCGGGCGATGTGTGTTATTTTTTTTTTTTTGCAGTGCTCCTGGCATTGACATTTTGGATACAGCAAAAGCAAAGGCCATTCATTTGGTTCTCAGCTTTGGCGATTATAGTCTTCAGATCAGAGCTCTGCATATTCTTAGGCCTCATGCTCCTGGTGACTTTATTAACTAAAAGAATCTCCGTTTTCAAGGTCCTTTCCCATGCTGTTCCTGCTGGAATTTTTTGGCTGGGTAAGTGTTTGCTTGGAAAAAAGCAAATGACATTAAATTCAAGAGAAGTGTGGAGTTTTGACTGATTTCTCTGGTAAATAAATGTCCTGTAAGGGGTTTTTTTCTTTTTTTTTTTTTTTTTTTTTTAGTTTTTTTCGTCATTTTTTGGTTGGTTTGGTGGTTTGTTTTGGGGGTTTTGTTTGGTTGTTTTTGTTTGATTGGTTTTTGTTTTGTTTTGGTATTGTTTGTATTTTTGTTTTTGTTCGATTCCATTTGCTAGTCATATGATAAGACTTTTTATTTCCTTGAAAGTTTCCCTGTGAGGAAATAGATGTGCAAGGAGCAGAGAAAGATACTGTGACCTTTGCTTTTAGATGCTTACAGTATAATGTCCTGATCTTAAAGAGGCTTAGATGTGCAAGTTGACTTCAGTATAATTAGTATCTGGCTGTAGCTACTTGTGCATGTTATCAGTTGTAGTATCTATTGCCACGGTGATAAGCTAAAGCCCAGGATAAAATACAATGGTGTGACAGAGATACCAAGCAAGAGGGTTGTGGGGAGAGTTACAGTTCAACTCTATTCCTTTATTACATTAATTTAACAGCTTAAGTGATCTCCATGCTAGGGAGGTTGAAGAATCCCCTTGTCTCTACCCATCCATGGAAGAGCCATGCATATGCACATAGTCTGAGCTTCTCTGCCATCCTATCTAATTAAAAGTGCTGTTGTCAGATATGTGATGATCTCTGGCAGTGTGCTGTCCTTTACACAGCGTGGACAATACAAACACTAAACAACCATGCCATGTGGATTTGGAGGCACCTCATGATGTAAGAGTTTGGAAGTCCAATGGGAATTAGTCACTGACACTGCCATTTCCTACCTGAGCAAAATCTTTAAATACCAGAGTAGAGGTGTGAAGTAGAAGAGATGGGGCTGATGGTTTTGCTGCTCTCCCTTTTTGCCTTTCATCCCTTATCCTCCTCCTGCCTCCCACCAAATAAATAGTAGCAAACTTCTAGAGATTGCTTTTTGTAACCTAACATTTTTACAATAAAAAATTATTTAGTACTATTTGAAGTTAACTTGGGCTTCTTACCATTCATGACTTTTAATGCTCTAAGCATTTGTTTTAAAACAAACTTCAGCTAAACCCCTGCTTTTCACACTTGGGGTCGGAGTAGGGTGAATCCCAACTAGATTAATATGTAACATGTTTCTTTTAAGACTTCTATTAAGAAATGCCTCCCTTCTGTGCATTTCCTCTGCAAGACAGACATATTCAACCTTCTCTGTGGTTTTGGGTGAGGCTTACAATCCGTGTTTCAGTTTATATTGATCTCATCAGTAAATGTGCTATTTGGATATGTTAGTTTGCTTTTTTCCTAGTTTTTAATTCATGCAGATTTGTATTTCTTTAATTCTTTTAGGGCTAACAGTTGCTGTGGATTCTCTATTTTGGAGGCAACTTGTGTGGCCTGAGGGGAAAGTGCTCTGGTATAACACAGTTTTAAACAAAAGTTCCAACTGGGGAGTATCCTTTGAAACATTTGGGGAAAAATAATACTACCAGCCAAAGCAAAGACTTGATGTAACTTATTCCTCAGACTCAGTGAGGGTGCTAAATTCTACTTTTGATCTAATATTTCATTATTTGAAATTTATGACACAGTGTCTGTCCTTTCGATCCTTCTGCAAATTGTAACTTGCCTTTTCTGACTGTTCCTCCTTGCCTCTTTGTGTTCTCCCTATGTAAAACCAGGTTTCTTCCCCCTGGGTTTTCATGTTGCCTATCACTAGTGCCATTTGATGTGCCTCTGTTGGGTGATGTGAATGATGTTAAGCAACTGCTTTTAGTTCTCTAAAGATAAGGCAGGAAACCAAAGGCCTGGAAAAATGCGTGTACAAAAAGTATACTGCTTATTTGCAAAATCTGCATGTACTGCTGTAAAGAATAGTTACTTCACTTGTTAAGAGTGAAAACATCCTTAACTCGCCTTTTCACCTTGAAGACCTCTCCCTTCTTGTGGTATTTCTATTCAGCCCTGCCTCGTGCTTTGGGATGCAGCATTGTATTTGTACCTTTAGGTGTAACAGAAAAGAGAACTCGGATTTTACTTTTGCCAGCACTGGGCTTTATTTTCTTGTATTCGTTTCTCCCACACAAAGAGCTGCGTTTTATCATATATACTTTCCCTGTCTTCAACATAGTGGCTGCTAAAATGTGCTCACGGATGTAAGTTCAAAATTCTGTTTGTTTGGTTTGGGTTTTTTTCCCTCTGAAAATGCAAAAGAAAAGACAAATTATCATTACTGGTTTTATGCACTTTTTCCCATCTTGTACTTTGGATCACCTTGAGATGTTCATATGCTGTAGAAAGGAGGTCGAGATCTATGTCAGTGTACCAAACCATAGAGAGAAGTAGAAACAGAAAAAAGTTAAATGCTTTGACAGGACCATTTGGCAAGTCTGGAGCAGAGTTGAGAACAGAGCCCTGATTTTACTGTTATGTTGTTACAATTCAGTTTATTTTATTCACCAGAAAAAAGACACATTCCAGTGTACTCCTGTGCTGTTAATATAACTTACCTCAGGAGATAGTTTAATATACAGGTGAGGCTCGTGAAGCATGGAGTTAAATGTAGTTGGGTATATTGAGTAAACAAATTGAAGTTATACTCTCAACTTCTTTGACAGACAATACAATCATAGCTAATGGTTTTAAACACAGAAATACTTCGCTTTATTAATGAGCTTGTTTTAGCTATATTAATGAGAATATTCTAATTTAAGTGTCACTAGAAGTTAAATCTTTTAGAAATTGATAATAAATGCATGCCATACATGATTAATAAAATTTGCATTAATCTTTATTATCTAGCAATGGAGTTTCCATAACAGTTCTGTCATGGTAGTCAATGATCACTATGAAAGAAAATAAGTTTATTTTTGTTTTTTCCTTCCTCAACAGTCTGAATAACTACCGGAGATCCTGGCTCTATAAACTTGGATCTTTCTTTGTTATCATGCATCTCCTAGTTAATGCTGCTTATTCAGGAACATCTTTATATGTTTCACATTTCAATTATCCTGGAGGAGTGGCAATTCAGAAGTTGCATGAGTTGGTACCTTCAACAGCAGGTATGTAAAGCTGTCTTGAGGAATGTTCACCTAATTTTAATTTTAGGGTTTTTTTGCTAGTATATCTTTTCACGTATTGGATACTACTTCGCACTAGTTACGTGCATCTTTCTTGTTACTTTTTTTAATTTATTATTAATCAGAGTGCTCTTAGAAGAATGTTGAAACTGTATTCTGTTTTCTTTATTTATGTAGACGTCTCTGTTCATATTGATGTGGCTGCAGCACAAACGGGAGTTTCTCGGTTTCTAGAAATCAATTCTGATTGGAGGTATGTTATGAATTATTTTGATCTGAAGAAAGGAGTCTCCTTTTTCCTTTTTTATATATGTGCAGAGACAAGCATTACAAACACCATTTCTGGTACAGCGTATTTATTAAGCCAGGTCAAGAACAATGTGAATCTTCAGAGAATTTTGGTGCTACCGTTTCAGAAATACAGAACAGTCTTGGTTTTTGTTTTGATTGGTTCTGATTTGCCTAAATAGCATAGAATCTTTCAAAGGGCAAGAAGAAATGGCCTCAAGTTGTCCAGGGGAGGTTTAAATGAGATACTAGGAAAAATTTCTTCATGGAAAGGGTTATCAAGCATTGGAACAGGCTGTTCAGGAAAGTGGTGGAGTCACCATCCCTGGAAGTGAATATGGCACCTGGGGACATGGTTTAATGGTGAACGTGGTGGTGGTGCTAAGTTGATGGTTGAACTTGATAATTTTATATAATTGTGGGGATATCCTCTCATTTTGTTTGTCTTTGAATGATGTGTGGTGATGTGAGGCTCATGTACATATTAATGTTGAAAGTCTGTGTGGAACATCCTTCACATTGAAGCTGCTGTTGTGGACACATTCACTAACTCTGAGAGAAGGCTGTTGAGTGCTTTGTTACTATGATCAGCAGTGCTAGACAGTTTTAAAAATCAGAATATTGGAATGGATAGTAGGAGACATTGTGGGATGGCATCATTTGCTTTTCAGGATACAAACCAAAAAAGTAGGCACCTTTCTGATTCTTAGGCCTACATCTTCTGCTGGAATGTAGGTTTCTAATTTAATGTCATCTTAATGAAAATGACTCACTAGAAAGTGATACAAAGCCTCCCTTCATACTGCACAAAACAAAAGCAATATAAGCAAATTTTGTTTTAAGAAGTTCTTTTTCCCCAGTTACAGTATTCAGGATCAGATGAACATAATTTAATTATTGGTATGTTTAGAGATAAAAGTACTTTGGAAATAATGCAGAAGAAGGGATAAGTATGCTTCTGGGAGAATTACAAAAATCATCAATCTTGCTGTGCCTTATTTATTTTCAAGCTCTCTCATGATGGTACAGACAGTTTAAAGCCTCCACAGTTACCCATCTAGTGTTTATTTCAACTTGTTTTTTTGTATGTTCAATCCAGAGAAAATCTCAAGCCACAAATCATTAAACTGAGTACAAGGGGTAGAACATGCATGATAGCTAAAATGTTCCAATCTTTGTTTTTCTGACTATACTTAAATATACACACTACTCTGAATACAACACTACTCTATAAATAGTGCTTCATATCAATGAGCTTTTTGAGGTTGTGAGTTTTGGGTTGTTTTGGGCTTGTAAGGCATAGTGTAGTGAGATTGGAAGGTGAATGAATAATATCCCTGTCACTGATAGATGTTTCATAGTGTTGTAGCTCCAGAGCAGTTTGTCTCTCTCACTTTTATCTCTACTCAGCAAAACAAAGCCTCAAGGAAGGGCTGATTCATCATGAAGTTTCACATTAAAAAAATTAGGCACAATCCACAACTGAGCATCATACACAAGACTAACACACTGTGTAACAGCACAGTACTGCAAAGTTTAGTGGCACCAACTGTCCATTTTCTCTTTATCCAAGGAAGTGACAGCCGTTCAGATGGTTGAAAACTAATTTACCATCTTCATAGACAGTGTATGTCAGGCAAAAACAGATTTGTGGATGGGGTGGCTGTGAAGGCTGATGATTCATCAGGATGACTGCAATCCATAAATAAAAGTGCCTTAAAGTTAACAGCTTTCAGTGGCATGCTCAGATTAGATCTGTTTGCCTCAAGAAAAATGCAAGTGATCCACTATTTTTCTTCAAGGGTTGACTGAAAGAAGCTTGATGCAGGTTCTTACATAGGACAGGTGTTACAATCTTCCCTTCAATTAGTGCAGTCTCTTTGAACCAGGAATAAATACGCTGTGTAAGCTTAACGTATTTAAAAATAATAAAATTCAGAAATGCTTGCAGCCAGATGAAAGGCCCTTATTTGCTGATGAAGAAAATACAAAATTAGTAGGTGGTAAAGGTGCTACAAAGTATGCCTTTCCTTCTGCTCGTTTGGACGTGTGTACCAACCTAAAGGGATACTGTGATATTTTTGGAAATAGCAGGTGAGATCAGCATGCAATTGTTTTAGAAGAAGAAAGCACCTACTCCCTGTGCAAAATCTAATTCTGCATTACATGGTGTATTTATTGACACCTGGATTCTGTCAGCCTGGGACCTTTTCTGAATTGCCAGAATTTTAGTTAACAATCCACACAAAACCTGTAGTTTGTTGTGAAGTTCTTCCTTTAAATATCTTAAATCTTAGTGACTGCTATCTCAGGGAGCATTGTAAAAATATCAATTGAGATTTTTTTTTCAGAGAATTCAGACAGATGAGAGGCCCAGACCTGCAAAGACATGTTGCCAAAGGTGCAGGCTGTATTTAATCCTGGGTGCATTTAAGGGTATGTAGGGTTGGGATTGCACTGCTTCCCAGTGTCCATGTCTGCAAGGAAAGCCACAGCCTTGAGTAAGATGCTTGTGAAACGTGTAGGAGGAGTCAGGTGCCTAAGAAGAGGAGTGACAAATGCTGATGGAAAACAGTTCATAGAACAGGGCAACAGAAAGGCTGAAGAATGGGGCACTGCTCTTCACTTGGGTTACAGAGCTTAACAGTGGTCTGTGGAGCGTTTTGGGGTGGACTTATCTCATTTTTCTCCTTTGAAGTTGTTGGATTGAAGACTTGATCAGGCTGCCATGACCAATATGAGTATCCTGACCCTTGGGCTATAAATTGCACCTGAACTCTCCTCAGTGAATGAATAAATAACTATTGTGAATTTGAACAGTGTCCTCATGAGATAGTGAGGGAGATGTATCTCAGTTTCTAGAAGATTAGAGACAGCTCTGACAGATAATCATCTTCAGATTTGGGCTTAGATCAGATGGAGAGTGACTGAAGCTAGATCTTTCACATCCCTGCCAAATGGCTAAGTCACTTTTCTCATCCTGTAAACTCCCTCAATAGCTAGGTTGAACATAAGTCTTTATACGAAATAACTGTCAGTGTACCTGTTAAATAGTCTTAGAGCTCACTAGTTACTTTTTAAATATTTCTTTTATATATATAATTTATATATATTTTGGTACTTTAACAAGTTTATGACAGCTGACCCAAAGTGACCTGCCCAAATAGGTAGTAGATCAGGGAGCTGAACTCAGAAATAAGAAGGGCCAAGTTAATACTCTAATTGTCAGGCTGTTCTTTCTTTCCTACAGAGTTCAAGGAGGTCTTCTCGCTGTTATTCTCTGAGGCTTCTACTTTAATGTATGACTACCAGAAGAAAAGTGGTTCTGCTAAAGTACTTTCTTAAAAATTATTAAAAATCCCCACAAACAAAAAAAAATCCACACTTATCCAAACTGCAATTCTGGTAAAGTAAACCTTAAAAATTAGTCCAGTTTCCTACAGTCTTAGGCTTTGGTGTCCTTTCTCAACAGAACTCAAATAGGGGACTAGTAAAAAATTTTCTAGGAATCCTGATTTATATCACAATAGCAGCAGAAAGATTTGCATGGAATGACTGAGTCCCAGAACTCTTCAAAAATACAATTTCCTCCTCTAGTACTAATTATTTAATCAAGAAATATAACTAACAATGTTACAGTTCCTTTTTTGTTTCATTTAGAATGCTACATGACCCTGCAATAATAGAGCTGTTTAATAGGAAAAGTGAGAAATATAAATAAAAGCCTCTTTATTCTTCACAGGTATGACAAAAGGGAAGATGTTAAACCAGGAGACCAGTTGATGTTTTCTTACACGCATATACTGATGGAAACAAACCCTCTTCAAATATCACATTACAAGACAACCCACAGGCCACTGGCAAATATACCTGGCATCAGTAAAATTGGGTTGAACCTTACTGCACTACCTCCTTTTACTTTAAACTTGAAACCAAAATTAGTACTGTTGGAAAAACTTCCTCTATCATCTTGACTGTGAATTTTAAGTCTTTTGATGTGATTTTGCTGATGACTGAACTGTATAAGACAGAAGCAAATCGTCATTCCGGCACTGCAGCTCAGCTTCTGTGGAACGGCACAGAAAATCCTTGTACTAATTGGTATTTAGCTCTGTCTGTTTCTTACATAAATATTACAGTGCATTCTTAGTATATACTCAGTATACTGAGTTGTATTGTTAAATATGTTTGAGAGAGTTACCTCCAAGTTTAGTGATATTAAGTAAAAACTGTCTACTTGGTTTGGGTAGCTGTCTGTTTCACAGCGCAGGGATGTCCTAATTGTCCTATTTAAAATACATAATGGAACAGGTTTGTGCTATGGCAATAATTTGATCTGTAATCTGTGTGTGCAAAGATGTATTACTTAATGTATCTGCAGGATTGTAACTCCCTCAGCTGTCAGAGTGCCTGTGTGAAACCTAATGATGTTATCAACATACGAAAGCCATATTCATTGTTAGCTTCATCATAATAGCTAATAATGCCCTGTAGGCTACCAAACTAATTAAAGTGAAAGATTCACTTAAAAAGCAATTGGACCTCTAGACAAACACTGTCTCATAACAGATTTGAGTATTAAGAAGATCATGAAAAAGCAGCAACTTCGATTTCACAGGAAAAAGCATTTTTAAAATAAGGTTTCCCCTCTTCTGCTGTAATGATATTATCTTAATTTGCAGTCCAAAAATTTACCTTTGAAAATATTCACTTGAATACACTTTAAGATAGGTGCTGTTTTCCTTTTTTTACTAAGTAATCCCTTTGGGAAGGAGTACTCTAATGTGCCATGTGCTTCATTCTGTAAACTAGAATAAGATTGCATGCTCCATAGTGTCTTCTTTATTAGATGTTTTTGTTAAGGATGTCTGCCTAGGTTGCTAAATGGAACAAGGGAAAAAAGAGTTCTGGTTAGGCCAGTTGTAATATGACAAGAGCTCCATTAGTGTAAAATAAGAGAATTGCCGAAATTATCAGGGGCAGAAAACTGTTCCTTGCTGAATGAAAACTTGAGTAAAAAACAATTACGGAATAAAGTGGTTTGGTGGGGTTTTTGGTGGGTTTTTGTTTCCTTCGTTGGTTGGTTGGTTTTGTTTTGGTTTTTTTTAACTCTTAAAAGTGTGCTTGATTCAAGAACAACCTTTACGTGTGTGTATATTTCAGCTTTCGGGACCATGTTTTCTTTTTATTCTCTAGATTATGTATCAGAGGAACTGATCTGGCTGGGTGGAGCCTGCTCCCCTGTGGGTGGCTATTGCTGTTGCCCAGGTTTCCTCAGCCGGAGCTGATCTGGCAAAGGCAACCTGCAGAACTTGTTGGTCCAGTCTCTCCCTGCTCTTGAAATTGAAATCACTCAAGTATTATCTATTTGACTTGTCTTTGAAAAAAAACTCAGCTTCCTCCAGAACCAGTTTGAACATCAAACAATTCACATGAGATAGATGGAAATACATGTGCAAATAGCTGGAAATTTAGAACCACACAGAGGAAAACTTTTGACTAAGGATGTAAGTAGGCCTTTATGTTAAGGCTAATCATTGACTTTATGTAACTCCCCCACACTGTAATCCACAACTCAAGAACCTAAACTAAAATTTATCCTGTCCAGCTGTATACAAATATCGGCACTGCTGCAGTTAGGTCTATGGTTATTCCAGCTTTCCAAGTCTCTGGTTGTCAGAATCCTCTGTGGGAACTTGTCTTCTGTTAACTACAGAGAAAACCTAGGGCTGCTATGCTTGCAACACAGGCACCTCAAGCTAATGCCTGAAGTGGCACAGTGTGTGAGATGAGACATCTGAAGAGTTTCATCTTGCTGAATGATGGACACACACACTGGGTTGGGTCCTTCCACAGACTTTTATTCAGGTGTCAAGGTGCTAGCTGTTGGACTTATACCAGTGATGGTGCTCAGCTGTGGTGCTAATGTGTACTACTGTTGACAGCTTCACCACTGATGGAAGTAGAAGGGATCAGCTCAAATTGGCCTGTTTAGTTTGTTTGGGGGTAGAGAAAGGTAAAATACATAGACGAAGACAGGAAAGAGATACTGGATTGGATTGCAATCAAAAAGTTTTGAACAGTGTTTGAAGTTCATTTGGGTCCTGTTGCATCTTGTTCTACATATATGGTTATTGAAAGTGCTTAGTTTGAAAATCGACAACTTTGGGTTTGTAGGCGAAGAGCTACATTGTACACCATGCAGTGCATACAGCATTGTAGAATTCATGGCTGTATGACTTCTGTGACAGCATGTGTCAGGAGGTTTAGGTTGGATATTAGGAAAAGGTTCTTCACCCAAATGCTAGTTGAGCACTGAAAAAGTGCTTCAGCCCAGGGAAGTGGTCACAGCACCAAGCCTGACAGAGTTCAAGAAGTATCTGGATTATACTCTCAGGCACATAGTGTGACTCTTGGGATGGGTCCCGTGCAGGGCCAGAACTGGGCCTCCGTGATCCCTGTGGGTCCCTTCCAACTCAGGATATGTGATTCTATGGGTAACCACCTCCAACTCAAGCTGTGAATATTATGGTAGGCCACACTCAGAATAAGGGGGAACTGGCAAACTGGGATGAAGATTACTGCAGTTTTTCCCTAAAGGCTGCTTTCAATAAAAAAAACAATCCTTGGAAACTAAAAGCCATCTCTCTCTTAAATGAGTCTTCTCATCTCTAAGTCTTGGGTTGCCTCTAGCTTCACAAGAACCATAGAGCTAATTATTTTCTTTATTATATACTAATATTCAGTGTACTTCCATGGAAGTAAAAAGTCTGAAGTTTCCTTAGATAGAAGAGGGCATTAATAAAGTCTCTCGCTCCTGCTACAAACGTGAAGTGGGGTATTACAAATTCTTCTGCATTTGGGGGGCATAGGGGTAAAACTTAAAGTTACAGAATGAATGGTGGGGGTTGGAGAGAGACTCTGAACAGTTGGTGGAATTTCTAAAGGGACTTTGGAGCAATAAATTTCTCATGACTATTCAAGATCTTAAATACCTCTTGACTGGACTGATTACAAACAATCCCACCATAAAGTACAGCTTTTCTTATCAAAAGTGAGAATAAGGTGAGTGTATTTAAATAACCGAAGATTGAATTAACCTGAATAAAGCAAAAGATAGATAGTACAGTTAATCTGAAATGCTGCTACAGAATGAGATTTATTTTAGGATGTCTTTAGTTAAACTTCCCAAAGGTCAAATAGTGTGTAGCATCATGCACTGCCTTTTAAAGTTTGACTTTTTACAGGAACAAGTATTGCTTGTAAGAAATCTTAAAAGATTATTTGGACTAAAACACATCACCATGTCATTTCACGCAGAGATGGTGAATAATCACGGTCTTACAGCCTGAGATTTAAGACACTCTGAGTTGTAAAAGTTAACTAACACTGAAAAGAAGTTGTGGAACTCGCCGATGCAGGACATTTCTGCCATGATGAAAGTAAAAGCTGCTTAAAAACCAGGTTAAACTGATCACTCTTGCATCAAGAACCAAAAGAACCAAAGATCAAGGAACAATTCCCAGTTCACACAGTCTCAGGTGTTCAGAACTGGGAAAAAATAGCAGATCGCATTCACTTTATACCTCCCCTAAGTACTTGCTATGGGTCTTCTCTCTCATGAGTGTATTTGGGGTGAGGAGACATGGAGAATGATTGTATTGGATCCAACATGAAATACATTTATCTGCTAATGCTGAGAAAAAACAGAACATGTCTCAGGTTCTTCCCTTTGCCATCCATCAGAACACAACCTGAGTGTAATCGATTTGTGCAACATGTTCTGAAACACTGATCGCACTCCCTGGCCATTTCACATGTCCCTTTGGTGAGACAGGTTCCACATTCAAGAGAACAAGATTGAGATTATGCTGCTCCTGCCCTTACAGTTGTTCTAGGACCATTCCTATCTTCCTGAATACTTTAAGTTCTTCCCATAATGGTAAGAAGCTTGAAAACTGATACAAGATCTTAGCACTGGTTTACTGTATCTCAATTTTAATGCAATATTTCCCTTGCATCTGACAGCACTTTTTCACATACAGAAATTATACAGAAGTCTAGTGTTGCTTTCCTTTCTTGACTACCTGTGCTCATTCTTAAATATTCCCCTTCTACCATCACCCCGAAAAAAGCTTTCCTTGTAACTTAGTATTCACAGGCTCTTTTTTGTAAAGTGACTTCACTTTGCCAGAAAAGAAGAAAACCACAAGCTGAGTTTACCACCAATGTAAGCAAGACTGTTTAGCCACATCTCAGCAAGCTGGTTACATAATTAGTGTCAACTATGCCAAGACTAATGCAAAGAGGCTGTGTTACAGTGATACATGAACTGTATCACTACCTGCTTAACATGTAATACCTAAGATTAAAAGGGTGTTTGCAAAAATTCGTTAAGTTAAATGATGAAGAATACCTCTGAATATGTTCTTCATTTTCTGTTTAAATATGTATTATTTCTAAATATAATTGATCGATTTAGTATGCAACTAATTATTTTAGATCAAGCCTTGAGATAAACATGAGCAACAACTACTTTTGGCTGCTCATTTCAGACCTTTGTTTATGATATAAAGGGTGCCCAGTGTTTCCTCTGAAATTCTACATCTTATTGTCATGGGTAGGCTTTCACCAATTCTGCTTTATTTCAGCTGCAGCTGCCCTTGGTTCTGTACCAAGGCTTCATTTGTGTCAGTTTGTGCCAGGAATAAGGTAAAAATGCTGCCTGAAATGGAGTCCACCTTTCCCTTTAAAACTGTCAATTTAAGAAGCTGGAAGAAAGGATTGCTTATAATTAAATCTAATTATAGATTTAATTAAAAAAAAAAGTTGGGAATGCTTAGGCTCGATCCAGCCCTTAGAACCCAAGTTGATACCTGAGTTGGGGACATTGCTGTAGTTACTACTTCTGGCTGGCCTAGTCGTTTTATGAATCAAAGCACTTTTGGGTCAGCTTTGCAAGAAAACCAAGGTAAAGAATCACTTTCTCTTGTTGCTAAGAATGAAGCAAAAGATGAATTTGTATTTTTGTAAAAGAACAAAATGCTTACTTTATAAAATCTAAATAATCTGTAACTAGAAAGTGTTATTTGTTAACTGTATACTATATATTTTTCCCATGTTTGGAGATACTTAAATGAAAATTTAATGTGGTGAGCTCTAAATAGTGGCAGGAAAAAAAAGCTACTTTAAGGAAGAGATCTCAACAGCAGTAAACATTTACTTTGAGTTTGAATTCTATATCTATATTTAATCAGTTACATCCTTATGCTGGTATTGAAACTGCCCTAGATTGAGATTTCAGTTCTTTATAAACTCAGAAGCTTCTTTTGGGAGCAACGAGAAACTGTGAGTATTCCTAGTAAATGCTCACTGGCCAAATTCTGCAAACACATTTCCTTCACTTGGACTTGATGGGTAGGGAAAGAGGCCAAATATAAAGGTGCAAATATGGAGGAAGCATTATCACAGGTTTCTGGAGCATAATATAGACCTCAATAGATACTTTCCATTATATACACTTCACAAGACTTGAGGTCCTTGAAAAGGCTGTTGCAGATCTCTACTGCTTGCCCTTCCTACCTTTATTACTACAAAATATTTCTTGCTATATAGTTGTCACACCTGCCTACTCTTAAAAGAAGCAAAAGCTGTAAGATGTTTATGATGCCACCAAGTATCATCTTTAGTATCATCTACATTTACTTTCAATGCTAAGACCAAAAAATGTCTGCTTACTAAATTTATTTCTAAAGTTGCTAATGTACTGAAACTATCAGTTTAAGTATCACTGTTTCAGGGTCACCATATCATTATGCATTAGGCAATGTCTGCTGCCACAGGGATTGGTGCAGCACAAACTCAGCTCAGTGAAAACTCCCACTGTTTACAGCTTATGCTTTATTAGTCTGAAGGAAAGCGATGTAAAAATAGCAGGGGTTCCTATCCATTACAAAGATGAGAAAGGCTGGAAAAAAACTAAAGTCCTAGCAATCACTGAGAATTTACATTAAAAAAAATAAAGTAAACCCAACACAAACCCCACCTTCTCAACCTTCTCAGTAACTTACCTCACTGCTTCAATGACAGCTTTCAGCCCTTCTCTTGAAGTCATTCTTTTCTCACAGGCAGCAGTGCCTGAACTGAAGAAGATGCTCCCATAACTCCTACAGAAGGATCAGGGCTTACAACCAAAACCAGCAACCTTGTGTTCTCAGTTTCTCCTATTTTTATTTTAAGTATTTCAATTTTAAGGCATTTTGTGCCTGTGTATTATCTTCCAAAAAATTCTAACATACGCCTATAATTGATTCTTAACCAAGCTGACACTGAAACAGTGCAGTCTTAAGAACAAAGCCCTTCAAAAAACCAAACCAAACCAAGGGAAAGAAAAAAACAAAAAGAAAAAGAAAATTGCAGGTGCAAATAAAGTAGACTAACTGATAAAAGTTTACTTTTAAAAATAGTGACTAGTTCTTGTGCTCTCAGGAAAAGTTTTGACAAAAAGGATGACTATACAATTAATTATCCATATGAGTAAGATGCAAATTTGGGGCTACAAAATGCCATCACTACAACTTTCCACACAGGGAATTAGACAGGAGCTACAGCAAAGACTGCTTTCAGAAGAGCCACGATGCTTGCTTCCAGAGAACTGTGGTTTTCAGGTAAGCTTGTTCACTATCAGCACTCCTGGTATGATGTGTTCCACAATGCTTTAAGACATAGGCTTTATTTACATTCAAGCCTTGAGTGAAAATTATATCACTTGCTTAAAAAGAAAAATTTTCTTCATGCTCTACTTCCCTCTCCACTGGTTTGGAGAGATTAAAAATCTCCTTTACAAGGGTCAAGGTTATATTCACAGTTAAAATGTAGGGAAAAAACTGAGATAATAATTAACCAGTAAGCATTCAAATTCACCTACTTCCAGCTATATATAAACGAGAACAAAGAGTTTTATTACTGCAGAAAAACCATGTGCTATTCTCATTTAACCCTAGAAAAACAAAGAAATGCTGACTGTTGATAGAAGTAAAAATTGTCTTTTAAAATACTGGAGGCAAAATGCAGTATTAGTTTTTCCCAAGCACACTGTATAGTAATTTACTTAAATAGTACAGGTGTAAATGTAACTCATGGAATAACAATTGAAATACCTGAAACCATAAAATGTTTTAGAAACATGGAAATCAAAGCCACCTGGGAAATAATTCAACAGATTTTCCTGAGATTAAACCAGCTTTTTTGAAATGAAAAGAACCAGAATCCAGGCTCAAGTCCAAAGAGCTAAATGGAAAACCCATCTTTTCACATACCATGTTCAGTGGTATATTTATGATTACAATTGTATGAAATTTCATTTAATTGTTGCCTTAAATCCATCTGAAAAATAAAAGGCAGTGTTGACTACCACTGGAAAATTGCAAATAAAATGTTTAATTTCAGAAACTGAGTTCACCATTTATAAATACACTAAAACATAGTAAATGCAAAATTAGATTAGGCATAGGTACAGTATTTTAACAAAGCTACAACTTTTCTAAAAGGTCATAGGCAAATGACTTGTTTCCCAAAAAGTATTCAATGAAAACTGAAATGAAAAGATGAATCTTTCTAGAGTTAAACCATGGAGAACATTCCTTTCAAATTAAAATGCTGGCTATTTTTTCCATCTTATTTGAAATTTTAAGGGCTCTATATCCCATTTGCCTGATGGACACCAACAGTTAAGAATCAACCCTACTACATAAAGTTCTAAGCAGTGCACCATACCCATAAGGCTATTACTGAAAACCAGAAGATCAGTTATTTCTGTACTAAGAGCTTTAAGAAAGGCTGTTCTACACAATTGAAATTACATTAGGAGTAAGGGCTCAATTTTTACAAAAGGGACCTTATAGTTTCGATGCACTAAAGATTAGGAAAGGCTTCAGAATGACATTAGGGTCATCATGGTAAGTTTCTTGCCTTTTTTGTACATGGCATTAAATAACAAGCATTAATTCACAAACTTTGATAAGACTTCCAAAGAGCTTTTATAAATACCCAGAATATTTCTGTAGTTCAGTTAAAATGTAAAACCTGAACAGGAGAACCCAGAATGGGGAGTTTTATTACCGATTGCTGTATAACTGACATTCCATATCATCTTAAATTTAAGATTTATTTTCAGATATTAAGTCAACAGTCTCCTGTAAACACATCTTTCTCAATAACTCTTCTTAATCCTGTAAGTACTTTAGGGCTTGCAGTTAAAAACACCGCATGATAAAAGGACAGCTTGAACCCCATCTTTCACGTACAGCTTTCTCTTGACACTACAAAACCTGTTTTCTTGCAATTAAAGCAATGTTCAACTAAAATACAGTACCTGGTTTATGGTTTTTACATAATAATTGAATAAAAAACTACAGAATAGAACTGTTTACATCTTTTTTTTTTTTTTTTTTTTCCATTCTATTAAAACAAACGACTGAGCTTTTTTAAAGTTCATTTACAATTATGGATTAAAACCTACATAATTTTGTATAATTTGACGAGACAGGCTATCTCTAGTGTGAACTTTTAAAAAACATATATACAATATCTGGCCTGAAGTACTATGAATAAGGCACATGTAGACATATTGAAAGCTGAAAAAAAATGATCCTAAAATTTGGAATTATAGTCACTGATTAGATGTCATACATGGCCCCTACTGGAGCAATTTAAAAATCCAAGTTATAGATAGTTAATATCCAGTGAGCAACAATAGATTTCATCTAGCAGTTTGTTCATTAGTTTCAATACTGGAAGTATATTAAAGGAAGATTCACTTTCAAAAAGATAAGCTTTTCAAAGTGTTCAATCGTTAACCTTGACTGACTAAAGTTGTTGCTTTCATTGGATGTATTAAACAATCTCTCTGAAGGAACAATGCTTGGTGGGCAACCCAAGAACCTGACAGCCAATTTTGACAGTACTGGCCAAGATGACTTTTTAAAGTTCCAGTAAGTTAGAGGATCACAGTTATGCTCAAGCACTTCTTCCTCCAAGTAAGAAAGCACCATTTCCTCTGGTAACTTTGCTCTCTCTTTCAGGTCTTTTGTTTTCTTCATGTCACCCATGAGTGACCAAAGACTATCTTCCCCATAGGAATTTGTAGATGGTGAACCTATATCACATCCATTGGAAACAGGTTTATCATCATCTGAGGTAGAACTCATTATTTCCAGCTCCCTGATTAAGTCTTGTTTATATTGTTCAGCCTCCTCTTCTGTAAATAAGGATGTTTTATACCGGGGATCCAGAAGCGTAGCAAAAATGTACCTTGGATCATGAAGTGTGGAGGACAATCTACTCACCATAGCTTCTTTCAAAGATTTCAGCATAGTATCTATGCCCATAGTTTCCTCAAATAGCATTTCTATTTTTCTGTTAAGTATATGAATCATTGGAATCACTTGGCTTAGAGTAGACATGTGTGTACTCATCTCCCTGCTTGCAGCTTCGAAAGGTTTGAGAGCATGACACACTGACTGCATGACTTCCCACTGATCACAACTTATTAGCTCCCGAAAGCTGCACTCTATCGACATTTCATCAATGGCTCTTTTCTGTTCAATAAGACGTTCAAGCATATGAAACGATGTATTCCACTTGGATGGAACATCTTGTATTAGCTGATGCTGAGGCAATTCATACTCTTTTTGCAACTCAGCTAACTTCTCTTTTGCTTTTGCTGACCGATGGACACGTTCACAGATCTTTCTTGCAATACTAAGCAAATTCTGAACCATTCTCTGGCTTTTAATAGCCTCATTTACAATTACATTAACCGTGTGACTAAAACATTGTACACTTGAATGATCACCTTCATTTAAAGTTTTCTCTATACTCTGATTATCAGTAACAGTAATCCCAATCTGAAGTCCAATAGAAGTAATCCATGTTTCCCACCAGTACTCAAGCTGTTTTTGAATACTGATTCCATTGTAGTCACAATCAATCTGTGATACATTTAATAGTGCTGAACAATGGTAATCCTCACACTGTGGTCGAAATGAAGACTCAAATGTTACCCAGTGAGCAGTCAGGGTTAGATATTCTCGTGTTTGGTTGCTCATCCATATTCCAGACGTAAAATGGATCACTCCACTTTCAGCTTCTTTAAGATGTGAAATAATTATTTGCTTTACATTATCATACATATCTGGAATTGCTGTCCTAGAAAAGTAAGATGGAGAAGGTAAAGAATATTGAGGTTGCAAATATTCAAGCAGCCTGTTAAAGCCAACGTTGTCTACAAAAGAATATGGCTGAAGGTCAAGTGCAATCATTTCGGCTACAAGACTTGTGATTTTTTTGGCAACTGGGTGAGAGTCACAAAACTTGTCATTGGTTTCATCAAAATTTGCAGATCCTAGTATTTCTGTGCGCAGTGGCATGTGATTATCCGTAGATGAGGATAATACTGTCTCTGGAACATCCGTTTTCAACACATTGTTATGAAACCGCTGCAAATGTCTTAGAAGGCAACTTGTGCCTAAGTTTGTTGGCTTTTTCCCCCTACTTATTATACGTCCACAGTGCGTACATATTACTTTTGTTGAATCTGCAGAACAAATTGAAAAGTGATTCCACAGTTTTGAGGTCTTCTTACTATTAACAGGAAATATAATTTGATTATCATGTGTAACCATTGTAGGTAAGTCAGTCAACTTTGAGGATGAACATTCTGCAGAAGCCAAAGTGGCATAAGGAGAATTTGCCAAACTCACATCAAGAAAGCTCTTTTGGTTTCCAATTACATCGGGATGGCGTCTGTATAGATGTCTCATTAAGCAGCTTGTGCCAACATCTCCTTTCTTACCACGGCTTATCATGCAACTGCAGTATCTACATACTGCTTTTAGACTGTCTGCAGGTGACAGTGAAAAGTGGTGCCAAACTTCTGATTTAAGCCTTTTCATAATCCTTTTGTTTTGCTGAAACACAGCAGTAGGTTCAAATATTAGTGGACCTAATCCCTCACACTGTTTTTCAGGAGATGAAACAAAGGAGACTTCACCTATATCATCAGAAGATGACAGCATTGAGTCTTCTACTAGAGCATCTCCAGAAGTCAGATTTGTATGGATCTCCTCGGAGATTCTGTCCGGAGAAGAAGAAACAGAAGTTGGTTCTTTCATTAGTTTTCCAGGAGAAGATGAGACAGAATTCAGATCGCTATCTGATGGTAGTAAAGAAGGCAATAGAGTTGGAGGTGTGGTGTAGAGAGGTGGTATGCTGGTACCACCCCCATTCTCTTGCAGGACAATGGAACGATGGGCTCTCCACATGTGTCTTATTAAACAACTTGTACCCAGGTCTTTCCCATTTTTCCCTCTACTGAATTCATTCATGCAGTGGATGCAAACAGCTTTAGAATTATCTAGAGGTGACAAATAAAAGTGTTTCCAGACAGCAGATCTCCTTCTAGAACCTGATGCGCTCTTTGGAATTACAACTGTTTTTTCTGCTACATTCTCAACAGTGTCATCGTACTGGTTGTTGGGTAGCTGTGGAGATGAGCTGACCATGATTTCCTCTTTGCTGCACTTTTCAGAAACTGAGAGATCTGCTATTTCTTCAGAAGAAACAATAGAAACAGATTCCTCAATTATTCGATCTGGAGATGGTATTTTAGAAGCCATTTTCTTTACCAATTTTATGGGGGATAACATAGAACTCAGATCTCCAACATCTGCAGATTGAGGTGGCAGCAATAATGTAGATGAAGAAAAGGAGGATATACCTGGCATAGTTCCATTTTCTTGAATCAGTACAGTGGGATGGGCTCTCCTTACATGTCTCATGAGACAACTTGTACTGAGGTCCTTTTCGTTTTTACCCCTGCTAAATTCTTTCATACAGTACATACATATTGCTTTAGTGCTGTCTCTAGGAGATATAAAAAAATGGTTCCAAGCAGGTGACTTTTTTCTGGAGCTTATGTTTCTGCTAGAAAGGAGGCTTTGTGTCACAGCTTCCATTGCTACATCATACAGCGTATTACTATACTGAGAAAAAAGAGATCCATAATCATCTTCATTTTCTGTGGACAAATATTTGCCAGGGTTGTTGTTAATGAAGTTCTTTTCTTTGTCTTCCTGTTCATCGCTGCTGTCTGCATGTTTGAAATCATCTTGTTCTGTCTTTATATCCGTTCTTTCTAGAGTACAGTTAATGCTGTCTTCCTCTTGCTCTACTTTTACGTTATTGATTTTACCCAATACAAAATTATCATCCATTCCGGGGGACTCTGCTTTACTCTTGTCCATGGATGACAAATTCTTCTTGCCAAGACTTCATTTATTAATAAATATAGATAATTTAAAAGATTATTTAAAATTTGATTAAAATTATGTATCTTGTACACTGAATGCACAAACACAAATGTGCACATGTGTTAAAATAATCTCTGGTTCATGAATCCTGTATCTGAGTTGTGTATAAGCAAATATAATTAGTCATAAAAATGCATTTAAAAATTATAGACTTAATTAATGGAATCTCTTTTTTTTCCCAGGATCAGGACATTTCACATCATAGATGAGTGTTCTCAAAGACAGCTACTGTTAAATGCTTCATGTTGTAGACATAATCCTAAAAAATGAATGTTCTATTTTCTTGTTGAAGGAAGCCATTCTGATGATCTTGATTGGGCAACTGTGATTCTTTTGCACCATCTAGAAATAAAAAAATCGAAGACAAAGTTTATTAACACTTCAGTTACTTTAAGTGACTACAGTAAAGGAACTGAAAATAGGTTCTAAATGTTCTGTAGGTTTTGGGTTTTACTCCTTTGAGATAAAAACAACTCAGTGTACTATTGAAAAAAAAATAGGAAAAGCCCCAACATTTATTCAATACATTTATTGTAGGCAAATATGTGTCTACCCACGAAGTTCTGGTTCAGTTTTGACAAAATCTAGAGTCCAAGCATTGCTTTTGTGTTTGTTTGAACATACCTGTGCCTCATCTGACATCATAATTCAACCACTGCACATGCAGATATATGCTAAAAACATATACTACATAGGTGTCTATATCTGCAGATATATATGAAGACAATCAGGCATTTAATCATCTTAGTGCAGAAATATGTACTTAAAGCCAGATGTTACATCATACTCCTGTACATGTGAGCCCTTCATTATTGACAGCAGTATTTAAAAAAAAAAAAAAACAACAAGAAACTTCTGTTTAAGGGTGTCCAGCATTGTCACACTAATCTCTCTTCCTCTGACCATAGTTTCACGTGGTTGTATTTACTCCGTAAGACTCCCAGACATGCTATAGAAACAAGCTACTTTTAGAGTTTCATGATTAAAAACTGAAATGCTTAATGTAGGGTCTGCGTAAATGCTGTACAGACGCTGAGGTCTTCCAAAAGCACAACAACATTGCTCAGAAGCAAAGACACACATGCTGGTGCCCAGTGCAGCAATGACAGCTCAAGTTCCTTGTGTACCCAAAGGTTACAATAGAAAGCCCCTTCACACCAAGATACACCCTTTCACTTGTGAGTAAAGATTTTTGCCCACCAATTCCAGTACAAAGAGTAGATTTCTGAAGTATAGTTGCATATAAACCACAGGGCCACAACAGGCTACAAAACCAGAACACCCCACTAGTCCCTCACAAACACAAAGTTGTCTGCATTTGTCAGTCACTTTTTTTTCCACTATTGTTATATCAGAATTCTAAATTTTGCCAAACCCTTTTGCATTTATTTTTCTGTGTCATTAATGTAGTTATTAGTGCCTTCATTCAAGATAACAAACATTTTTGGCCACATAGGTGATGTCAACACTATGTACTCCAATTTGTGCAAACTGAATTTTTTACAACTCTTTCTCCACAGCTGAAGCCAAAACACAAATTTGAATCAGCTATTTTAAAAACTTCCCACAACTTTCATTTGTTAGTAAAACACAAGGATTGGGGTGATTTACGGGGTGTCTTGCAATGGGCCAGGAGTTAGACTCGATGACCCTGATGTGTTCCTTTCAACTCAGAATACTCTATGATTCTATGATGTCAGGAGACAAAAGGTGAAAACAGCCATAGCTACAAAACACATTTAAAAAGTCTGTGCTATTCACACAGACATTTCCTCTCTGTATCAAGATCAGTGTTATATTAGCTTTGTAACCGATTTTAATTGATTTTCTCTGAGGTCTGTTTACAAATCAGAAACATTAAATCTGAAATCCACAGAAAATTATGGAAAGCCTATTAGAGTGATAACTTTCTTTCTTTTCCAGTGCAGAGGAAGGAGCAGGAAAAAGGAGGGGTAATTATCTTACCGCAGCTGTTTTAAGAAGAGAGATGGAACAGTCAGAGCGTGCTAAGAGGTAGGGAGCAACTCTGGTTTTCTTTCTGTATAAGTTTTAGTATTTGTGCACTGCCTTTCTTTCTCCTTCTCAAGAAAAAAAAAATTGTTTTCACATACCAAAAGATACCAGGGTTGAGCACGAAGAACATCAGTTTGAATGAAGGGAAAGACTTGAAGAAGAAGAAAAGCTTTAGATTTCGAGACGAAATTTAACATACTACATAGGACATTCCATAGGTTTGTGAAATCACATCTAAGAACAATTCTGGCATCCAGAGACTAAATTTACATGACTCAGTATAAAATTAAATGAAACACAAGCTAGTGATCACACACATACTGATGATACAGAAGCACTTGGATCTGCAACGAGAGAGAGTGTAAGATAGTCAACTATTTTTAATAGGAATCAATCTAAGAGGATTCTTTTTCATCTTTACTTTGATCTAATCCGTGAATTTGAAGCTTGTATTGCAAACAGGAAAAGCAAGAAAACATAGTAAGCTGTTGTGACTTAGGATCACAGAATAGAAAGGCTCACAAGCAAGTGACTCGATGCAGGGCTTACAGAACATAAATTATGCATGGCAGTGCCAAGTTACAGTAAGCACATTACAGATTCCTAGCTAGATTCACACAAAACACACACATCCATCCCCTGGCATCAGGTTCTGACAAACCTGTTCACAATTTCTTTGCCTCAAAACAGGTAATCACATCTCTAGCCTTCGATTCCTGTAATTTCTTAACTATGCAAAACCAATTCTAGGCTTTAAACATAAAAACCCGCAGAGATGCTTCAATTGCTTCTGTCCTGATAAGCAGTTACTGCTTGACACAGTGAAGCTTAAGGTAGCTGTGATGGGAAGATTTGAAAACCTGATAAAAAAGACGAGTTGCAACCTTTATAACCACACTTAACTATACTGACATTCATTAAGACCACACATTGCCAGTGGTTGAGTTCTTAATCGTTATCAGCCATTATCACTACATATTCAAACACTTAGACCCTAATCATCTTATCCTAAATTAGCTTTGAGTACACAACACCACTGAGCCGAGGCTGTAGTTTAATACTGATGGCTGTGGTCCTGATGGTCTTACTTGCTGAAGCTGAGCAAGTGAAAAGGTGAGGGAGCGATTTGGACTCTGAAGCAGGAACTGTGGTGGTAGACTACTTTCTTCTCTATTTCTCCTTGTTGTTGCTGTGTGTTTTTAAAGCTTATAATCTCGTCCACCAAAAAAAGATGTGGGAAGCCATTTCATCTGCTCCTGACCTTAATTATCTTTGTTTCTTTAGGACCAAAAAACTTCTTTAGGACCAGAACAAAGGGAGATGTACATTTAATTGCACAAAGAGGGGATAGAAAAACACGTGAATCAACAATTCAAGTAGTAAAATCTCCAATCAAAATCCAAGGATACAGGATAAGCAAGAAAGATTTCTGGTACAAGTCAGGCTCTTTCCAATGTGCCAAGTGAAAGCACAAGGATTAATGGGTACAAACAAACACGGGAGGTTCATCTTAATACGAGGAAAAACTTCCTTTGAGCGTAACAGAGCCCTGGAAGCAGCTGCCCAGAGAGGGTGTGGAGTCTCCTCTTGAGATGTTCAAAACCCACCTAGACAAAGATCCTGTACAACCTGCTGTAGGTGAATGTGCTTTAGCAAGGGGGGTAGGACTAGATGATCTCCAGAGGTCCCTTCCACCCCCCACCATTCTGTGACCCTGTGTTATGATGTTACTACATCACACTGTAAAATTAAGTTAAACTCCTTCCTTTCAAACACCCCTGTGTGTTCAACCCAATTTTCTTTAGAATACAGTCTCTGGAATGCTCAGGGTTAGAAAGATAGAATGTTTCTCATCTCCTCTCATACCAGCTATATGTATGAGTCTGTTTTAATAAGAAACAAAAAAGGATGGAGTGTTTTAAAATTTTATAGTTACCTTGAACAAAGTATGAATTTGGTTATGACCACCTTTACATAGCTTGTTTACCCTTGGACCCAAGCTACTCAAAATGAAGGAGTACTGCTAAACAAACAGGACATTCAAGGAGAAGAAAAATGTGTTCAAAGGTACAAAAGGCTACAGGCAGACAGCTCAAAATTAAAGTGATTTATGCCTTTGAAATCACCACAATGAGATACAGAATCACCTTGCAACAACAACAACAACAAAAAAAAAAATCAAAGAAAATAAAGGGAACTAGAGTACAATTATCTTTTCAAATGCACTACTCTGGACTATTAGCTCCTGAGTGGCTGCTGTGGTAAGAAACCTGTAGAAACATTTTATAGGATTTTCTATTCAAAATGGTATTACTGGAAGCATATGGTGGTTGACAAGAAATATCATGAGAATGCCACTGCCACAGTAGACTGCTATGACCTGAAGAAATCACTGCTAAAGGAAGGAGGTAAAAAGAGAAATACTAGTGCCTCAGAACCACAGAGACATACATTAACACACAGAGAAATATGAAAAGCATGCAAGAACACTGAACCAGGAGCAGATTATCTGTTTGTAAAGCACATCGTGGCCTGTAAGCTTTAAACAATTTTAGATTGTAGGTTGAGTAATCAGGCAATAATCATGAACTTGATTATATCACAGAAATTTGGTTCAAATAATGGTCTAGAAAAAGTAGTTTAAACCAAAAAACATTATTATAGAAGTGCATGTAGTGTAAATACACAGACCCACAACTGCAAAACACAAGAGCAATTTTTCAAGAAAGATGCAAAATGTGGAGACAGTGAAAGCCAAACCATTTGCTGGTCTGAAAAAAAAAATCAAAAGTAGTATAGATTTTGAGCACAAGATGTACATAAAAGATCATTAAAAATAATTTGTACAAACAGATAACAGTTTTAGAATAAATAGTGCTACCTTTGTTTATTTTCGGAACTCCAAATAAAAAGAAAAACATTAAAAGCAAGCAATACAAGCAATAAGAAGCAGATACTTTGAGAAATTATTTGCTTCAACTGCAATGACAAGTACTATGCTAATGACAGAATATTTACGAAAACAAAATAAAACCACAAAAACCAAACAAAGAAAGCTCCAAAAATCCAGAAAACACATATCTAAACCCTTTAACAAATAAGAAGAACATGTTTCCATAAATGTATAGCCAGATGAACCTCACTGCTTTTGCAAGTTATAAACTCCTTGAAGAAGGAAAACTAAGAACAGTGACTTTTTCCTTAAGAAATGTCCTATGACAAAATGTCAGTACTAGCTCACCCATAAAAAATTACAGAAGTTTGCAAGATACTGAGCAGTTAAAACGTAGAAAAGACTGCAAAATTAGCATGTTAGTCACACTTTGAACAAGATGGGTCCTACTCTTAAGTTTCACTGAAGCTCACAGGAATCGGCACAGACATACAAGCTTGAACTAGGGGATGCAATAGTGTAATCAGGAATAAAGCACAATCAGGCTTAAAAGAAGAAACAAGTTGTTCTGGACTTCATGGGAGGTATAATTTGTTGAGAACTGCTGGGAGAGAAAAGAAGAGAATAGAGATTCCACCTTTACTATTCCATTACTTTTCCAGGCACCTGAAAGGCAGACCTCATGATAACCAATAACTTTTTTTGTTTGTGGTTCCACAAAGGTTTTCTCTCCAAACAGAAAATACCTTCTCTCATGTCCACAACCTCAAACACTCCATCTGGACACAAAAGAATATTGTACCACCAATACTGTACATTGCTCCTTGTTGACATGAATAGTCTCCTGTGAGCTCCCAGGTGTGCTCCTGCTACTTGTCAGGACACGACACAGAGACCTCCGATTTATTCGAGTATAAAGATATTTCATGCCCCTTCATGCTGAAAAACTCAGGGCTTGGTCTAAGCCAGGGCCTAATTCACTCATTGCAGGCAGAGAAAAAACAAGGTGTAGAGAGCCGAGTATTATAGTCACAACTGTCATCATTAGACTCCACGTACTCGACCCTAATTACAAATGCAGAAATTTAGCTGAAGCAGAGACTGAAAAGTTAAAAAGACTACCCAATGAATGTAGATATTCCCCTCTTTCTTGCCTCCTGTCCCCCAAAACATCAAATAATTTTACTGTAAACACAGACTATTTTAAGCAGTAAAAGAGATCTGCTAGGGCTAAGTTATACTTTTTGGTTTAGCGGACTCTTCTCTATGTTCTCTATTTTCCATACTACCTCTAAATTAATAATAATGTAGGAAGGTAACAGCTCAGAAGTGGAAGTTTTAGTCATAGACTACTGTTGAAGGGACAGCGTTGAGTTAAAATCTAACCAGCATACAGAAAACACCGAACATTGTACAAACTCAAACTCCTCAAACTTAACCTCTTACTCCTGAAATATGTTTTATTTTGTACATCTGTTTTCTTCTCTTCCTGCTCTAAACATCAAAAAGTCAATGGGATGCTATTTACTAATCATTTTACTAATACTGAAATATCAAGAAACATTCAAGAACTAAAAGCTCCACCTTCATATCAATATTTCCATCTCAAACCCTAAACTGTCTGCATCACGAATGGAAGAAAGTGTGCATTCCAGTTCCCTCTGCACACAATGGTACTGGCTTACCTTGTTGTGTGAAAGGTTGAAAATAATTTCTGACAGTGGCAAAACTGAAGAAAAATTGTATGATTTCCAGATCAACATCATTTAAAAAATGCTTTGGAACAAAGTGGAAATGAAGATGTAATTTTTTAAAGTAATATCTTTTAAAAAAGAGGATCCAGTTCTTAATTCAGTTCTTACACTAGTATATCCTCAACCATAAAACTTCTTAAAATGATTGAGATAATGTTTTTTAAATATTATACATTTCATATTATTTAAAGATGTGATTTAAATAAAGATGTTAGCATGCATATTATTTACATCTGGCTGACATTTAACTCTGACACCCCTGTTTAGTGCCCAACAGGATTTGCTAAACATGCTCAGTCTCCAAATGCTTCATCAGACCCCAATGATACAGGCTGACTGCTCAATAAAGCAGGTGTCTGATATAGGGTTGGGAGTCAAAGCTCAAGCTTATTTCTGGAGAAATCAGTCTTTGTAGTTTATTTGCCAATTTATTAAGCATATATCTACTTGAAGCATCATCCTGCACCACCTAGGTTTAAGCAGCACTGTTAAACACCCTAAAGCCCACAGCACAGAAATCCCCTTTCCATGTGATTTTAAACAGCATTTATCTTAAAATTAAAATAAATATGTAAAGCTAAAGCAACAATCACCTCAGCAGAAACAATGTCACTCCCAAGTTTTATGTAAAAAAATAAATATCACTGTGTTGCACTACCACCATACATAATATTATGTATCACCAGAAATAGTAGCACTATTCACACCTACAGCCACCTGATAAGCCTTTAATTGTTGCTATTTTTTTCCTTAGTGCACTAAAAATACCATCAGATCTTAAATGGGGCTATATTCCTTCACGTTCCTTTGATAATTTCCCATAGCGGTACACTATAATGAAGGAGGAAAAAACAAAAGCAGGTTGTACACATGCCAGTAATTTCCATCCCAGCCTCTACTAAAAGATTACACATAAAAAACAGATTTAGCACAATAAGTAAATTATGTCAACATTTGCCTAGGATGTCTCTTAAATGTTGAAGTGTTCTTTCTCGTCATCTGGTACGCAATACTTGCAAGATCTGTTTCTAAGCTATTGTTCACACCTACCAAATGTCAGATCTGTCTGTTCTTTGTTAAAATGCCAAAGTTTTAAGCAATAATTCCATTACAACTTAGCAGGATTTTCCCAAGTCTAATAAATCAGCTCAGTGTTACTTCAAAAGAAAGCTACAGCAAATTATATTATTGTGATACTATTATAATTTAAAAAATTTGATAAATATCATATGCTAATAAGATGGGGCATTTCTTATTACAAGAAATAGGGTGGTTTTCATAAGAAAAAAATTAATTTTTTTTTTTTTTAAACAGCTGAAGCATGTATTGTCCAGCTTATAGCACTTTTAGTGCAGGACATCAAAACTGCTTTTAGTATCTCATGCTGTACAATTTGGGGCTGAGGGATGATGAACGAAGGCTGAGGTAACACAACACAAGGGTAAAATGAAGAAGATAAAGATAAGAACTGATTAGGAAAGATGCATCACTATTATCACAGAAAAGGAAAAAACTCACAGTAACAACAGGTAAGCTCGGAAAGAATGAAAGACAAAAGACTGCTAGAGAATAGCAGCCTGCTTTCAGAAAAGAATCAGAAAATGTAAAGCAAAGCTCATCTAACAATTCTTTTCCCCAAGTGATCAATTCTGTGCACAGCCCATTAGACTCTACTCTTCCTCCTCCTGTGCAGCCCACAGCTGACAAAGTAAGCAGGAGGGGATTAGGACAGGAGATTTCTCTGGAGTAGTCCACCTTCCTAGCTTGCAATAAACTAAAAACCATATATTTTTGTGAGTTTTATTTTTTTTAATATCTATCTTTAAATTCAGTAAGAGTGAAACCTCAAGAACTCTAAGGATGATTTCAAACAGGAAGGAATGAGATACCTGTAAAAGAGAAAACAGGGTTACAAAGCAGAATAGGCAGGATGATGAGGAATGAGAAAGCAGTTAGGAGAAGCACACCATGTCTTGTACACAGTACGTCTTCTTGGAACTCCTGCTGAAAACATCTATGTAAGTGTGAAAATCCCTCACAGAACGGAAACTGAGTCCTTTACAGAATATATTATTATATTAACCTATTTGAACTATAATTTTTCTAAGATAAATAAAAAAATGGACCTTTATCAGTTGAACTGCTAAGACTATCATATATTAATACATATTTTCATACTAACCAAATCAAGTCTGGAGAGGTCTGTTCTAAAAACACATTCGCAGCTACTCATCAACCTGATTCTGCGTTCATACTGATGCCAGTTACTTACAAGTCCTCAGATAGTTTCAGCTGTGCTATGGAGAGGTTTTCCATGATTTACATATATCATATTTGTGTATCTGTATCATGACATAGTACTGTGCTTGTACTGAATGTTTGTATCCTGGAATGCCTGTGCACTTAAAGGCAGGTTAGAAAGAAAATGCTCTTAATAGTTCCTGAAAAGACAAAAAATATTTTCAAGAGTATAAACAGTAGTTTAAATGCTTCATAGGGAATTTTTACAGCTAAGCTTAATTGTTCTTTTTTCACAAAACTTTATTTCAAGTCAGAAGACACCTGGTTTGGAGAAGAAACAGATTTCTTTGGAGAATCTTTTACAATTGAGGGCATCCTCTTTCTTCCTCATGTAATAAATTGAAGAAATATGTCCATATTTTTCTTAAAGCACAGAAAGTATCATCATTTTACTAAATATAAAGAAACAATATTCACAGTCTTACTATCCAAAATATTTTTTATAGTTCAGAAACATTCAGTTTCATCACCTTGCCAATGAGCACAAGAATTGCAACAAAAAGAAACAGGTAACTTTAAAACCAAGCTGCCATATCACATGCAGGCATAATCCATCATGCCCACAAAAGGGATGAACTTTTTATGCCTCTTTTAAGTATTTTTTGTCATTCTGTATGTTCTAAGTAAATTGTACATTTCTCGGTAGCATCTGACATTTTCACCTGATATTCCAGGTTTAAAACCAACAAGCACAACACTGTCCCTCTCAAAACAAACATTCCAATTCACAGAACTGGGGAGAGAGAAATGAATGTACACATCTCTGTGTTCACGTGTCAACCAGCCTGTCAGCCAGCCTCCATGAAAAGGGGTACTTTCCCTCTTAACTTCTTTGAGGTAAATATTCTCCTTGCCTTCTTTAAGGCAAGGTGAGACTTCGCTGAGACCCAGCTGACAGGACAACCAAGCCAAAGGAAGCTGACGTTGTTTCCACCAGCACCACACTGAGCAACAAGAGGAAGTACAGAGAGACTCTCCTGTCCCTGGCAAACAAATAGCTCCTTCTTTGAATAGCTTCTTCTCCCAAAAGAAATAGCTTATAGAAGAACCATCCCACTGCTATAATTTGAGCAAATAGGGTTTTGCTCAAGGCGCTAATGAAAAATACAAGAATTTTAATTAAGAATAAAGCTTTTTGTAGTACCTAACTAGTGCAGTTCATGAGCTTTAATTCATGTAATGAAACCTGGATTTTAAATAAATTTTAGAGAATAAGATTACACAGATATCCTATTCAAACCAGGACCCACAACAGTTTTAGTACAAGAAAAGGTGAAGAAAAGGATACTCCTTGCTGTTCCCATTTGCTTGATTTCTATTATTATACATAATTATTTTAATAAATCTAATATTTTGAGAGATATATATAAAAGGTAAATAAATAAAAACATTTAGAGAAAAGAGAGGGATGAGGAATCTTCCTGTTCTTTAAGGCCATCATTTTTTCTGACATTTATGACATTTCCTGTCATAAATGAATTACAGTCTTCCCACTGCACAGTAAAGCCACAGAAGACAACTCGAATCACTAGGAAAAGAACAGAACCCCAATTCCCTGTTTCCCAGTATCAAAAGCAAAGATGCTGCTGACAGCATGGTCTGCACACTGCTTAGCTCCCTGAAAGCTGGTCTGCTCTTCCTACTATTTCAGCAGCTATTAATGCAAGTCACAGCAAATGACAACCTCTCATGTAACGAGTTTTACACTGTTGCCTTTTGGTTGTACTTTTTCCCTCCTGCCTGTAGATATGCTCCCATATCCTGCATATCATGTCCCCACCTTTAATGCAGAAGAAAGAAGGGGAAACGCAGAGAAAAGTATAGAAAATCTGATATGATTGCCATCACATATGCCACATATTAGCATTGGGATTTGCAGTCCCAAATCTTAAAGAAAAGCTCTAAAGACATAGGAGCCAGTAGTCAGGTGTGAGATATAAACAGGCAGCAATTTTCACACTGCTTTTTCCTCTCCTACCTCTTCATCTAGCACTACTAGATCTCTTTAATCAGGAACTAGATTTTCTTCATCTATCTAAACTGCACATAAAAGTTACTGTAAAACTAATTCTTACAGTGTATGCTAAAGGATCTAGGCCTATAACATTTCTGACCTACCAAAATTTAAAATTTTAACAGAGAAAGTAACATCTGGACAGCAGAATACTCCCATGTTTGTTCTCGGGAGACCCCAGGCCTATGTAAGTACTCATTCTTAGGGTACCCGTTCTCAAGAGAGTGTTGCCTTAATCATAAATTGGGATTTCATGGACAGAAAGACCATTTGCAAAATGCCAACTCTCTGGAACACACTACAACACCAAGAGCTGGTGTGCAACAACTGCACTGCACTGCATGTACAATCTGTACTGGTGAATACATGATATACTGCATATTGATACACTGAAACACAGAGGAAAAACCAAGTCAGTCTTGAACTACCAAGCCATGAAGGAAAAATATCTCAGCAGGAAGCAGTATGAGATCACTTACAAAATTATGGATTTGATATATTCCTCATATATCCCCAAATAAACACATATAAATTATGGTGTAAAAAAAATGTTGCAAACTCAAAATACAGTCTATAAATGCATTTTTAGCCTGACAAAATTTATGTTAGCTCTGTTCCCGAGAGCTTACAACCTGAATTTCAATGAAGTACATGAATATGACAAAAAAGAGGTGATGAAGCATAGAAACTTTCCTGTTGGAGTTCATATTGGCATTTATTTTAACACTAACGACTTACAGATTTTATTATCTATCAGAACAACCTTATTTGCAGTCAACAATTATTTCCTATGGGAATATAATTCAAGAAATAGTTCTTGAAGATCCTAAGAGCAGATATTCATTTTCATTAGACAGGTAGTACTAAAGTGGATACTTTTATTGAAGGTGTTTAACCTTGAGAGTCAAAATAGAAAGCCACTTTAAATAGAAGTATAAAACACTACAGTGCTTGACATCATGTAAAGAAACGGTGCAAAGCATTTGGTGACCTCAAGGTGAGTACAATAGAATTCAGCATTAACTACATAGAGAGTGAACTTTTGGATATCCTGGCAAAACCAGGGCCTGTAGCGATTGGGCAAGAGGTAATGTTTTGAACTAAAGAGGGTAGATTCAAACTACATATAAGGACTAAATTTTTTACAATGAGGATGGTGAAACACTGGAACAGATTTTTCAGAGAGGTGGTAGATGTCCCGTCTCTGGAAACATTCAAAGTCAGGTTGGAGGCTCTGAGCAATGTGGTCTAGTTGAAGATGTTCCTGATTGTTGCAAGGGGTTGGACTAGGTGGCCTTTAGAGGTCCCTTCCAACCCCAACCATTCTGATTCCATGACCCCACCAAGACTTCCTATCTCAACAACTTCCTGGTCTTAAACATTTTGTCCATCTGTTGTTAACATGCATGTTAACCAATCACATGGGAAGCTTAAAAACTGAACTATTTTATTCAGGGTAGGGAGGGATGGGACACAAGAAATAAAGAGAAAGCTCTGAAACACCACACAATAACAACACTTATTGTTATTCTACATATAAATGCTGATCTGCATATGAACTTCTTATTTCTACCGCATCTATTCGGGAATCTCAGGCTTCCAAAGAATCTGTGCACAACAGCTCAAAATGAATACATGAAGTTTTAATATTTTAAGACAAAAACCCTAGAAAAAATATTAAAACTAACTTTATCAGTGAAGATAGGAAAATCTGATTAAGATGCATGTAATTTGAATATAGAATGAATATAGAATAGCACATAAGTTTCCTCCCCATTTTTAAGCAGTATACTTCAGGGTAAGGATGTATATATGCCAGCTGATACCAGAGAGTAAAAGGTGCCCCATAAATCATAAAATAGTTACTATTTCTGTAACACCATAAAGATATCCAGACTTCCAAACTTAATTTTTAAGGCTTGGGCACTCATACAAACCTCCTGCTAAATTATTAAGCTCCACACAAGTCAATGCATAGGCATACAATTATTCACTCCTTTTATCCATTGTCTTACTCTAAATAAATAAAAACAATGATACAAGACTCAAGATAAACAAGCTGCCCACTAGTTTATTGAGCAAAACAAACAAACTTACACATCTGTTCCAATGCACGCAGGCTGCTTCATTTGAGGTTAAATACTTGCTACTCAAAGTTAATGATGAGATGATTGTATCTAAGGAAAAGAAGAAAGTAATTACTTTTAGTGTGTTTTTTTTTTTAAACACTTAGCTGTCACAGTGGCAAGTCATGGGATGTTTCAAGTTTCTCTTCAGGTGAGAGCTCCAGGAGTCAGTTACATGACTGGCTCTTGCCTGTTTTCAAATCCCTAGCCCGCATAACTGAAAAAGCAAAATTAGACATTTTCACCTCTAGAGCTCCAGAGAAAAAAAAAAATGCCTCCCACATGATTACTAAAAAAATTTAAAAGTCAAATTTTTATACTTATCTTGGCACTGCTCCATTATTTATGCCTAAGCTTAATGAAATGGAGTCTACACTACATGCAAGACTTCAAAGGAGCATGCCAACACCTTTCAATGCACTACAGGATTCACCTGGCAGCTTGTTACACCTCCTCTTCATGAGCTAAACATATTGCTTACACACTGCACCTACTGTGTGTATTAATCAACATGCAATAGTATAGGATCAACACAAGATTATCATTCCCCATATATGAGAAAGGAGCAATTGCAACTGGAGCACATTAGGTCACACATTTTGACTTAGCAACAAAACAGACTAAAACAGTCTATCACAGGACACATTTTCAGAGTTTTGCAACTTCAGTCCCACTGACCGTCATACACACACGAGTGCCACTGTGCAGAGGTCCCAGCTCTTACACTGCCCCAGTACACTGAAAAAACCAAACACAACCAACTAAGAAATCTTTTTGTCACCTCAGAAAATCCAGAAAGTAAGCTTTGACTCCAATTCCAAATGCAGAAAGAGTTGGACTCTGAAATGTTTAGTGGTCACAATGTCACTTTGTCCTCTTTTCTAAACTTCATATGGGTCAAGTATCAACAGGAGTTAAATCAGCAAAGCATTCTCCCCACCAGTCAGTGATTACTGCTCTTAATCAGACTGTGAGATGTTTAATTATATATATATATACACACACACACACACATATATATCCACACTTAGGTTTTTTTTTCCTTAGGAAGGAGAACACTTCTCAGAAGGTAGAGTCCTGACAGACGGCTTACTGTGCGTTATGAAATGAATTATATGTAACTTCTTTGACTAACATTTTGAAGTAAAAATACCCCTATAGTGCCCCTTAAACAAGGGAAACATCTCCAGAGCTGTGCTGCTGGTTAATTTGACTGTTGAGACGCTTCAGCTATCCCTATTACAGCAACATTTAAATAATATATACAGAGAAGAAGGTGTCAGGCAAGCAGACAGAGACCCACCCGCTCGACACAGGGTGCTCAGTGGAGCGGTTCGGGAACTCTCCCCAGATGTGGATTAAGTTCCTCAGGCAAAGCAGGGAAGTGAACCTGGCTCTCCCACATTCCTTGCAAGTGCCCGAGCCATCAGACTACAGGCAAGATACAACTAGAAATATGCATCTTTATGCTCCCTGATGTCTTTAAAAAACAACACCAAAACCCCTCACTGCTTTCATTCCCATTTTCCCATTCTTTGATTTGTTAAAGATGACTATAGTTTCAAGTCAGGTCAAAGATTTCACTAAATTCAAATCAACGCTTGATTGTTTATTTTAGTGAGAAGAATAACACAAAAAAAAGTCATTTTAGCTGGATCTCATCTTATTTTCTTTAGAGGCAAACACTGATTCAGAAAACAGTATACAGAATTGTAGCAACAGGTCAGCAGCATAATTATTGACAAGCTATTTGAATGAACATATTTGGGGCAAAACTGGCACAAATTCTTTGATCATTGTCACATGAGAGAAATATATGATTAATTTGAAATCCCTTTTCCCATACATTTTGTAAAGAATTGCAAAAAAGTATTGCTAAATATGTCCAGCTGTTAAACCAAGCCTATTTTCAGCCATAATTTTCAAGCTATTGACTACTGAAACCCAGAATTAGCTTTTGTATTGAACGTACAGAAAATCTGAGCACTCAGGGCACAAATTACTCTAACACACCAAAGGAAAAATATATCTGTATGACACTAGTGAAGGCAAACTAACAGACATGACTCAAAAAAAAAAAAGAGAATCAAACAAACTTTCAGGCAGCTGTAACAACAGACTAGCAATGCTCTAAACCTTCAGAGAGGGATTGTCCAACCCTACATGTCCTTAAACAGTAGAGAAAGGGAAAGAGGTGAGAGATGGAAGGGACACAACTGTGCAGTAATTGCTAAAGAGAGCACACAGGTTGCAAGTTTATATAAAGATTATAGTAATATAATAATATTTCTTATGTCAACATCCACTGAAAACCAGTATTAAAGAGATTATAGGAAAGACTTCACTTTTCAACATAAAAAAATTCACTATTTATTCTGAATTATCACACTTGAATGAAAATAAATCGAGCTGTCTCCCTGTTGTTGCTTTAACAGCCCATCATATTGTGAACTATCCCATCACAAAAAAAACCCAAACAAAAACCCAAACAAACCTACAGCAATACTACCATGGTTAAACTATGTATCACACTAATTTAGGAGAGAAGTTCCTTCACTTCAGTGGAAAAAAACCCAACAAACCCAAACCAAAAAAGCCCAAAATAAAAGCTTTAGTTGTTCTTGCCTCTTGACATATGAGCTTTAAACTCTGGATTTCACTTGAAAACTACCTTTAGGCCACAGAAACTACTCAATTTTTTCACTAATTGATTGAAATCAAACAATTCCATAGTTGTGAATTGACCAATACTGAAGTTGCCAGTAGCAAATGCAAAATAAACAGCCAAAAATGTGCAGAAAACAATACACAACTTCCACATGAGAACGCTCTCTTTGGGAAGTCTGTTTTGAAAGTGTACACTACAACAGATAATATTATGTAAATTACATTAATTTATGCCAATACTACTAAAATACCTAGATTGTCCCTACTTAGGGAAAATATGCCAGTCGTGAAGATGAGTTAAACATCCTGCTCTGTATTTTGCAAAATTCCCCACTAAACTATCTACAATACTGTTTCTTATATAAGCCTAAGCCAATATATATGTATCATCATGTTATTTGAATAAAGCTGATTATTTTAACTGTACATTAGTGGCAACCCCATAGCACAATATGCTCACTTTGAAGATAAGAACTCATAAAATTATATGCAAGTTGCAAAAAACCAGGATTTACAAAAATCTCCTCTATGCAGTCTTCACTGTAAGTGGTGGTAAAATGCAGCAAGCTGTTGGGAGATAAAACATGTGCATTCTTTAACTCAAACTTTCTCAGAGCAAAAAAAAAAAAATTCTAAGAAGTTAATGCATTTAGGGTTCTAAAAACTAGAAGAGAACAAATTCCAAGAAAAAAGGGAGAAGAAAACAGAAAGACCCAATAGGTTCAAAGGACACTTCCTTTTATAATACCTTGTTTTTAAAAATATTTGACAGGTGGATATTCTACTTCAGTGGATGAACAATTTCAAAAAAAGTGCAAAGTTCTGTATCTTCAAAGGCCCTGTTTAAGTCTTAGTGATGTCTTATGTCTTCTGAAGTAGACTCCCTCTGCACTAACCACCTTTGACACTGGCTGTTCTGCAAACACAATTCTTGCTCAGGACATTTACTGTCTTTGTTTAAAATGAGCCTTAATAGGTGAAAACATCAGAGAGAGGGTGTAGAAGACAAGGTAACAAAGACAGCAAACATTCTGCTAAGCTCATCACCTGTCTAGCCTTTTGCTGCTCTATACTTTGCTTTTCACATTATCAGTGTGTATGCTGTACCTGTCACAATTTGGCTTTATATAGATGTCAGGAGTGAGTGGTTTGGTTGCTTAAAGAAACACCATCAAAGGTACTGGCAAAAGCAGGGTTTAATATCAATATATGAAAACACAACTTTACAGAGTTTGATGGTAAGGCTCACTCTACTACTTACTACACAGACTAAAGCACACAAAGGAAGATCAAATAAGAAGTAATTTGTCATGATTTACACAAAAGCTGGGAATGCAAAAGAGGGTAAGAGTGCAAAGGATATGTTTGCAAAGATAAGCATGAAAAAGAGTTTAGCAGCACTTATTCATTCAGTACTTTAACATTTACAAAGCAATTTGATAAATTTTATTACAATTATAACAATGATTTAACTAGATTTGAAAGAGTAAAATTCCTACTATAATCAATTCACACACACAAAGGTAAGACAATGTGTGCAGCTATTTCTATGTGTGTAAAGGTACCTATCACAAAGTCCCCTCAATTTCAGTGAAATACTTCAAAGCCCTTTGCATTTCCCCATAGGCAAGGGCTGCACCTTGAGGAATATGGTGATGGAGGGGACAGTCCTCTGAGTATCAGACTTGAGGGTTTGTGAGCTCTGAGAGGTGTCCCACCAGAGGAAGGTGCTGGCACAGCCCACTGGGGTCCGGTAGAGCACAAAGGGCCTCACTTAGGAGGGCTGTTTATAGGGTCGCAAGATGATTGACTTTGGTCATCAGTAAGTTTCCATCCTGGCCATAAACCAAGCCCGTAAGTACTGGGCTTTTTTACCCAAAGTGCAGTAACAATGGTACCGTTCCACTTGGGCTACCATTCAGGTAAATGGTTTACCAAGGCTACAAAGGATAATTGCTTATCCTTTGTTTCCCACCTTTACCATGCCAGAGCTCCTGGTAAGATCAGGGAGTGCCTCACGGCCCAGCTGGTACGGTCAAGGGACGCTTCACCGTTCAGCCAGTTCGGACAGGGCTTATCAGGAGCTTCCAAGTAGGCAGAGCAGTCACGAGGATGGGGGGGTGGTACACCACCAGAAGTAAAAGAGTCATTGTTATTCAAAAGTACATAAGTTTAGAAAACTTGTCTCTGAAACGCTTAGTTTAGATATTTTGTTTTACTTTCATTTTACTTATTCTCAGTCAATTCTTACATTTGACTGCTCTGGAGAACTTCTATGGAATAAATTCCTCAACACCTGTGAAAGTTGGAAGATACTTGCAACACCAAGTACCAAAGTAGACAGATATTCAACTATATGAAAACTGTCAGCACCTTGCCTGTTGGTCTTATACCTAGCAAACAGCACTCAAGTTTCTAATAGTCCACAAAAGAATTTACACTGCTTTTAACATACAGTGAAAAGACATAAGACTTTTTCCTCTGCAAAACCCATCTCCATAGCAAATAATAACTAGAATGCCCCTACCCAGTATTGTACAAACACAGGCTTCCTAGGAGCAGTGTGGTATCTTGGGGATAGCAGATAAAGTCTTCCAGACTTCACTCCCCCAATATGTGTTTCCACGAACATCCTCCCAAGGGTGCACATCTGTGCTTTAAGTGAAATGCTGCATTACTGGAAATAACCTTTAGAAGAAAAGAGCTGCGCTCACCCACTTGAAAAGCAAAACACATGCACATGCAGAGTGGGTCTTACAGACAACACTACCTAAAGCAGGTCTGAGAAGTACATTCATGTTATGGGGGCTTGAAAGGCTTTCTCTGCTTGTCAGTACAGTTGTAGCATGACAGCTCAGGCTAAATTACTGAAATCTCTCAAAGATACCCCCCCGGAAACAAGACACAACCGCTTCTAACATGTAAGTGCCAGAGAGAAAGATCTCTACACTGCAAAGCCAAACTCTACTAAACTTAGCAATGATAAGTAGAATGACCATTAATGTAAAACAAAAGACCTTTTACCTTTCATTGCAATAATAAGTGTTTTTACACTTTCAGTAGGCTGTACGTGCAGCAAACAACTTTAAGTGTATCGGACACCCTCTGGAATCCAGCACGCATTCTAACACAGCCAGTCTAACATAGGCAGCTGTCTCTGAGTAGGTCCAGGAGTTACAGAAGACATTTTTCAGCAAAATTACCAAATAGAAAACGAGAGCAGCAGTACACGAAAGCTAAATCCTCCACTTTTCCCAGGCATCTCACTTGGAGCGACTCTGCTCAAGAGGGACAGGAGCCTCCCCGCACAGACGCGGTGTTTACGCGGCGGCCGAAGCCCTGGCGGGCGCCTGCCCATCTCGTGTCCCGTGTTCTCGGGGGGAAACGTTTTTGGGGATTTCCGAGGCTTTCCGGCGCCCGACAAGGGAGCCTAAACTCGAGCGGCCCGCCGAGCCCGGGCAGGGCCGGTCTGCACCGTGCGGGGTGCGGTGAGGTCCCCGCTCCGGGCTGCCGGGCCATCTTGGATCGGGGTGGCAGCGGCCACATGGTCCCCGCTCCTTCCGCGGGCTCAGCTCCCGCGGCCCCGCCAGGGGGGCCCGGGGGCGAAGCCCCAGCGGGTCCCGCCGGCCCGGCCCGCACACAAAGCCGAGCGGGCTCCGTGCTCGGGGCGCGGCCGGCGCCAGGGCGGGCACCGCTCCCGGGCAGGGGGCGATGGAGCCCCTAGAGCGGCCCGGCCAGCGCCGGGTCCTCAAGTCCCTGGGCACCGGCGACCTCCGCCCGTCGGACCGGCCGGGCCCCCCGCGGGGCCCCGCAGACAATGGAACCGGCACCGCGGGCCTGGTCCCCGGCTCCGTGCGCCGCCCCGCCGCCACACGCCCTCTGCCCGGCCTGGCGGCGCTGTCCCGCGGGCGCTCCCGGCCGGGACGCGGCGCCGGGCCCGGGGTGCGGGCCCGCGGCCGCACAAGGCA
>NW_020884881.1:4747106-4828603 GCF_003945725.1 Corapipo altera
CTCCCCCCCGTCGGCGCAGCGCTGTGGTGAAGCCGCATTGTTTGTGCCGCGGGGGGAGGGGAGCCGCTCAGCCCCGGGAGCCGAGCGCCGAGCCCGCAGCCGGACGGCGACCCGCGCCGCGCCTCACGAATGCGCCGCGCCCGGCGGCAGCAGCAGCCCCGCACCCAGCGCCGGGTGTCCGCCGCGGGCAGCGCGGCCCTCGCAGCGCCCGCTCGCCCGCCCGCGGCTGCCGGACGCGGGGCCAGGCGGCAGCACCGGCGGGGCCTCCGCCATTAACCCGGCCGAGCGTCGGCCGCAGCGGCGGAGAGGGAGGTCTGTCAGCCGCGCCTCGGCGGCTCCCACAGCGTGAGTGCGGCCGGGCGGACGGCGGAGCTGGCGGGCGGGGGGCTGCGGGGCCGGGAGCCGGCGGGTCCCTCCGTGGCGGGACGGGAGAGCGGCGTGGGGGGAAGAGCGAGGCGGGATGGGCACGGCACTCCGGGATGGGAAAGGGGAGGGCGGGCCGGCGGGGAGGCGAGCGGAGCGCAGCGGGCTGGGGGAGGGAGGGAGGAGGGCGCCGCTGGAGCTGTTTTGTCAGCCGCCATATTTGTGGGCCGAGTATTTTCGCGGCGGGGAGGGAGTGACTGTTGGGAAGGGCTGGAGATGATGGGCCCGGGCAGGAACCATCCTGCTGGGGGCCGGGAGGGGGGAGCGCCGCGCCGGGCAGGAACCATCGGCGCGGAGGGGAGGGAGCGCTGGAGGCTCCCTGGGCGTGGGCAGGAAGTGTTGGCGCGGCACCGGCGAAGGCGGGCCCGGGGGCGTGGGCACCGCGCGCGGGCGGCGGGATCCCGGGATGGCTGCGGGATCCCGGGATGGCTGCGGGGCCTGGCGTCGGCGGGCTCTATCCACCGGCCCGGCGGAGAGCGGCTCCGGTGGCCCCGCGTCTCTCGGCCGTCCCCGGGCCGGCTCGCTGGGCTCCCTGAGCCTCGCTCCGTGCCGCGCCCGGGGGGTATCGCTCGGGGGTCACTCCTGCTGTGCGGCTGGAGCGGTGGGTGGTGTCTGCCCCAAGTGCGAGTAAGCACGGTGTGCTTACCGTCCCTCATTGTCTGGGTTTAAAGAGCATTCCTGTGTCTTTCTCTTTTTAATGGTCTGCATGAAAGTGCCCATTGAGAATGGAATTCCCTTTTCCATTGAGCAGGGGATCCAGGGACCAAAGGCAATTTATTTGAAGAGGAGGAAGGTAACTAGGATAGAAACTGGTAATCAAAAAGTTTATGTTATCGTGCTTTTTGTGTTTAGCTATCCTGCACCTTAATAGTTTGGTTTTTTTTTTGTTTGGTTTTTTTTTTTGCCTCATGCCACACGAAATAGCTGTCTTTATGTACTTTTGTTGATGGTGAGGGAGAACGTCTGCTAGTGACTTACTTCCCAAGAAGCTGATGTAATTCTAAGAGAGGAAGGCTGTGGATAACTTTCTTGGTTTATATCCTGCAGTCTTTGAGTCATAAGAGGCAGAAAAGTGCTTATAGAAGTGCATTGATACAATATTGTTTGCAGTTAGTGTGGTATCTTTGTTAATATTGAATGGAAACTTTTTCAAACTTAAATCCATGGTGATTTCTGTCGATCTACAGGATACTGGGAGGAGGGAGAAAGATACCTGATAATTACTTAGGAGAAACAAACCAGAAGTGGTCACAGCACCAGGAAGTGTTTGGACAATATGCAGAGGCATCTGGTGTGACTCTTGGGGATGGTCCTGTGCAGGGCCAGGAGTTGGACTCAATGATCCTTGTGGGTGCCTTCCAACTCAGCATATTCTGTGATTCTGTGAATTTGCTATGCAGAAATATAGTCTTAATCTGGAGTATTGCAAACGTTTGCAAACAGAAGGATTTTGAAGAAACAAAACACTACTTTGGCTTCCAGGGCATTTTTTACACTAAATTTGCGTGGAATTTGTCCAGAGAACTACCAATTCCAATTCTGTGTGCAGTGCATTGTATTTGTAGGGTATCCATTCTGAGTTTAGCTGAGGTTTAATTTTTTTCCTAGTTTGGCTGTGTTTACTGTTCAGTGTTTGCAGGAAAGATGCTTAGTTGCTAGCCCAATCATCTTTTATCATTCTGGTTCATACAGTTTATTTGACTTTTGCAACAGCAGTCCTAAATATTTAAGCAGGAATGCTTATATTTTTGAGTATTTTCTTCCTGTTCTTAGTGTCTACTTGAAGCCATGCTTAAAAATCTTGTGAACCGAGTGGGTTGGAGAGCTTGGAAACTGAGCATTAATGTGTTTTTCTGTGGTACTGGGCTAAGATAAATAGGATGGACAAGTTACACATGTTTTTGATTTCTAAAGGTCACCTCTTGTCCCTTCCTTGGTATTGTTTTCAGGAGCCGCTATGAACAGATACACAACCAGCTAAGATGTAGAAAGGGGCATTAAAAATATCAAAACAGACTTTCACATCTAGACAGAATTGAAATGCAATTATATGAGGTAAACATGATATAACCTATCTGTTTTCTCTGATTGGTGAGTAAAGACATATAAAATGAATCCATTCTGATCTGTAGTAAGTTGCTGTACCTTGACACATCAGTGTGTTTTAGATGAAGAATCCGTCATTATTTACTCACAGTAATAAACAAATCCGAGTCTTTGTATTACCTTTGAGTATGTATTTATTACCTCTGAATTATAAAATCTGTATGGAAACTGGGAACTAACTTTTAATGTCCATTAAATTATCAGTATGTTTTTGTTTTTAGTCATTGGACCTTCTATGGCAGCATTAGTGGTTTAAACTTTTTTCTGCAGTTAAGAAATCAGCATGATTGTATCCTGTGTTATTTTACAGAATTTAATTATTAAATATTTCTTCCAAACTTGTTTGAAAAGGTGGAACCTTCATCTTTTGTTTATATAGAGCAGATCAGAGATCTGTCTTGATTAAGCACTGTTGTCTGTTTTTATGCTATAAAAATAAGTAAGAGTTAAGAATTGTTTGTATAAAAGTCAGATCTATGAGCAACACTGTTGCCAATTCACATTGAGAATGCAAGGTCAGTTTGTGAGAGCAGGGAGATCCTCTCAGGAGCTAGTCTTAGGGTTAGCTGCTTAAATTGTTTAGTCTTCCTATAAAAGGAGTTCCGTCAGTACTTTGGAGGTGAATCTTTAAGATTGGCATCGTAGACTAAGGAAAAGACAGATGACCTGGAGTAGTTCTTGTTGTTCCATTGCTTGCCATTTTCTTCCTTGAAATAGATACACTAGCCTTCAACAATAGTTGTGTTTTGATCTCTGTATTTCTCTGCTATTTTGGCGATACATGTTAACAATAGCTGTGTTATTTTAACTAATATGCAGCACTGACTCAAAGTGCAGAGTTGAAACAGTGAGGCCCTATTAATACTTTAAGGCAGTGATTAAAGGTTGTGGGTTTTTTCTGCAGCTGAGGTTGAATGATGCTATTTATTAATGATTTATTGAGAAGAAGGAAGGAGTGGTATAGAATTTTTTACTTGACCTTATCAGTCAAGCTTATAATTATTATAATATTTTTGCAAATGTTTGCTAGTTTATAATTATTATAATTAATACAATATTTTCAACTCTCATATGAGAAAACCCACACACATTGTGAAGATGTCAAAAGGCAGAAGTATGGAAGCTTTTAATTTAGAAATTTTGTGACCAAAATTCTTACTTGTCTGGGAAGTTATCTTTTTGTATGGTATGTGATCTTTTTGCAATAGGTCATAAACTTGAAAACTGTGTTAAAGAGCTTGGGACTGGATTTAAAGAGAGGAGGCTTTTATCTATCCTGTTGATCTGAGAACAGCTCTTGAAGAATCTGTTGAGGGAGAAGGGTGTGTGTACCTGCATACTTAAAAACAGGGAGCACATTTTGGCTCTAAGTCAAATTTGCTTAACAGGTGGAATATTTCCTAGTTGCACTCCATACTGCACCATATTGGGCACTGCAAGTTCGATTATGTTCTTGTCACGTTATGAAGAATAATAGACTCACTAAGGATTGTGGAAAGTTAAAAAAAGTAAAGGACTGTCAAACTGCATACTTGCCAAATTCAGAAGTATGTGCATTTTTCTAGCTTTAAGTATAGGTGTAGTAATTATAATAGTAGACAATGTGGCTGTTCTAAATTGCACTGGAAAAAAATTAGTGGAAAAACTTGGTTTTCTTTCACAATTGCATTAGTTCTTTTGAAGGGAGGTCTGGAGGAAGTAATCTGTACCTGTTGAAGAAATTTCCTAACTGCAGGCACCCTTAAGGTATTAGGAAATACTGTATTAAAGGTTTTCTTATAGGGTAACAAATGCCAGATTTTTTTTATCTGTGACACTTCTGAAATGCTTTGTTCTCATGCAGCAATCTTGCAGATAGCACTTTTGTAAGATTTTTGCAGCAAGGATTTTGTATAGCTGTGTTTACTCAGAGAAGCTGTTATTTAGAAGATCAATTGATCATTAGGTTAAATTTGTACAAAGCAGTGTGAGCAGTCCTGTTGAGTAACAGTGACAGTCTTTTGGTTTTGTTTCTTTTTAATTGAGTAGATATATTGGGGGCTATAGAACTGAAGGGTTTTTTTCCTTGCTACGTATTTTAATATGATTGTTTGGAGTTCATAATATTAACTGTTGCTCTAATTTTAGGTAAACATTACCAAATGAGGAGAAAAGGAAGATGCCATCGAGTATCGGCAGCCAGGCATTCTTCTTCCCCATGCAGTATTAAACACTCCCCCACACGAGAAACCTTGACATATGCTCAAGCTCAAAGGATGGTTGAAATAGAAATTGAAGGTCGCCTGCACAGGATCAGTATCTTCGATCCTTTAGAGATTATATTAGAAGATGATCTTACTGCCCAGGAAATGAGTGAATGCAACAGCAATAAAGAAAATAGTGAAAGACCACCAGTTTGTCTAAGAAGCAAGCGGCATAAAAATAACAAAGTGAAAAAGAAAAATGAAGCTCTTCCGAGCTCGCATGGTATACCTGCTACAACAGCTCCTCTTCCAGAACCAAAAGTACGGATTGTTGAATACAGTCCCCCTTCGGCTCCTCGGAGACCTCCAGTTTATTACAAATTCATTGAGAAGTCAGCAGAAGAACTTGATAATGAAGTTGAGTATGACATGGATGAAGAAGATTATGCATGGTTAGAATTGATAAATGATAAGCGGAAAAGTGATGGAGTGTCAGTTGTTTCACAAAATATGTTTGAATTCCTTATGGATAGGTTTGAAAAAGAGTCCTATTGTGAGAACCAAAAACAGGGTGATCATCAGTCTTTAATTGATGAAGATGCAGTGTGTTGTATATGCATGGATGGTGAATGTCAGAACAGCAATGTGATCCTGTTTTGTGATATGTGTAATTTAGCAGTACATCAGGAATGCTATGGGGTGCCATATATACCTGAGGGCCAGTGGCTCTGCAGACACTGTTTGCAGTCCCGCTCTCGACCTGTAGACTGTGTGCTGTGCCCAAACAAGGGAGGTGCCTTTAAAAAGACTGATGATGATCGTTGGGGACACGTGGTGTGTGCTTTGTGGATTCCAGAAGTTGGATTTGCCAATACAGTTTTTATTGAGCCAATTGATGGTGTCAGGAACATTCCCCCAGCCAGATGGAAGTTAACATGCTACCTCTGTAAACAGAAAGGTGTTGGTGCCTGCATCCAGTGCCACAAAGCAAACTGCTATACTGCATTCCATGTGACGTGTGCTCAAAAGGCCGGTCTGTATATGAAAATGGAACCTGTGAAAGAACTAACTGGCAGTGGAACAACATTCTCTGTGAAAAAGACTGCCTATTGTGATGTACATACTCCACCAGGTTGCACACGGAGACCTCTGAATATTTATGGAGAAGCTGAAATCAAAAACGGTGTTTGTAGAAAGGAGGGATCAGTCAGAACTGCTAGGTCTACATCAAAAGTCAGAAAAAAGACAAAAAAAGCCAAGAAAACAGTGGTTGAACCCTGTACAGTTATGCCAACAGTATCTGCTCCTTATATCCCCCCCCAGAGGTAAGCAAACTATGCAAGCGAGAAACCTTTACTTAAGTGTCTGCTTGATTTTAAACAGTGCTTTTAGATGCCGACTTGAAGTTTTTGTACATTTCTTTCTCAGAGGATTAGTGTTAATTATGTACGTTGTACTTTGATGGAGTTGCATTCAAAATGCAGTAACTTCCTCAGAGAAATTAAATTAGTAAGTGATCAAGTGGTCTGTCTTGTCCTCAGAAATCCTTTTCTTTTTTCTTTGTCAGAGCAAGTCATATTGTGTATTCAGTTGTCATTCACTGTACTTTGGAGAATTAACCACTGAATTCAGAATAGCAGATGTTAAAATATATTAAAAAATATTAAAAAGACCAACCAAGTTCAAGGTTAATTTTACCTGTAGTTTTGGAATATGAACTTTTTTTTCTAATTTAAGAGCCCCAAAATGAAAATTACATGTGTGTCTCTACATTTTGAATCCTGTTCATCTCACCTAAATTAAGTTTGAACTTATCCTGTAAGGTCTATATGTAACTGGGGCAAAAAACCTTCAAGAAAGTATTTTCCTGTGGGGCAGAATAAGTTCTCAGGACTCTTTCTGAAAATTTGTATTTTTCTTTTTGCAAATGCAATAGTGTTAATCAAGTTTTGAATGAATTTGGTAACTTGCAGACTTTTTGAAGAAAAATTAGCAAGTATGTGATGGTAAGTTAGTTACTTAATGTAGTCATAGAACCTGAAATGTTCAATGATGCTATCAAACATCTGTCATGTAACTTCAGTGAAATGCTCATGTTACAACAAAAATTAATTAATGCATTTGACAGTTTTAATACTAATCGTGTCTTTGCTTGCAAAATTATACTTCATAAGGAGTATTAGTGTGTCTTTTGCAGTTCTTCCAGGAGTTTTTTTATCTGAGTGCGAATATAAGCCATGAACACCAGAACTGAAATTGCTTTTCACATTTAACATGCTGTGTTTTTGTATTTTAACAGTTGTGATCAGGGAGCTGGCAGATGGCTCTAGATTTGATGTGGTTGGTGATGTGACTCACCAGAAAGCAGGGATGTCGCAAGTTATGTGTTCATAAGTAATAACAGAATTGGGGTAGAAACTAAGGTTTTAATATCTTTATTTCAGGAGTTGAAAAATTCAACATAAACTTCAGTTATCTGTATCTTAATTTAAAAGAACACTAGCATCTGTCTTTCAGAATTCTTTCTGTTAATCTGAATTAATGCATTTCAACAGTGGAAACAATTTGCACCTGGGATTTGAGCAATGACAGAAGTCTCTGTGGTAGAAAGGTACAGTTTTGGCTTTTCTGAATGTTTGAGACATAATATACTTGGACTGAGAAAGGCAAAATTGGACTATTGGGACAAAAAACAAATTTGTTTTTCTGGAGTATTTGATTTTTTCCCTAGCACTTACAACATCAATGTATTTGTTTACCCCTTGAATTTAATTCTTAGTAATTTAAGAACAGTCATTTGGAAAGTTTCTCAAAACAGGCACCACTTCCATGTGGAGGCTCATTTGCATTCAGAGTGACAGGACTCTGAATGCAAAGGCAATGAGGGCTTTTAAAATAATGCAAGTAAACTATGCCTTTTAAATAGCTGACTCACAAGTCTCAGATGGTGGACAATTATAGCTGGTTTAATTAATCTAAATAAGTACATGTTTTGAGACAGCAGTCCTTTCCTGTAAGAAGTTTTGTTAACGTAAGAAGCTATTGACTGACTTTGACAAAAAGCTCCCAGGTGGTGCTTACAAACATCAGATTCATTGCACTGTTCTCTGTTATGATTTGCTTGGTAAAATGATATATTTATTTAGTGATGCACTGCAGCAAAGCTGAAGTTGACAGTAGGCAACTAATACTGCTATTTAAACAGGAACTGTTGTCCGTGGAAGGGGGGAGTTGGTGTAAAAGAATTTGACTTTATCTTAATTAGTACAGTCCCAATTGATAATTTAGTGTGGTTTTGTTTTGATTTTTTTAAGACAATATAAGGAAGATCATGAGCTAAGAGTTGAGGATTAGAATGTATGTTCTCAGTTGTGCCTGTGGCAGTTCTTCCCATTAGTAAATTTTAAAACAACCAGACTAAAAATATTTTACCTTCAGTTTGATTTTTTTTTTTTAATGGTGTCATTAGATGCCAGGAACAGAAATACCAAGACTTTTTTTTTTTTTTAATTACTAAATTTCTTTTCAAGACTACAGAGAGGTTCAGCTTTCTTCTATCTATGCTTATTTTCATATTTCTCAAAACAAGTCTAGTTCCTGTACTTTTATGTCAGATGTGTAAAAAATGTTCACAGTTTAAAGCTATTTTAAAGTTGAGCTTTATTATAAATCACTTGTCTTCAGCTGAGGGAGACCCTTACTTAAGTACTCATTATAGTGTGAGCATGCTTAGTTTTAGATAACTGATACCTGATACCTGAATTAAAAGCAAAACAGCAATAGGCATATTAAAAGAAAAAGTGATTATGGTGCAGAGCCAAATCTCAATTGTCTAGTTTTTTTTAGCTGTCCTTCTTTTTAATTTTTTTCTTTTTCCCTTTAGGAAACACTACTGTATCTGTAGGAGTTAAATACATACCCATAAACTAATAAAGAATTACGTGGATCAGTTTACAGCAGTCTTCATTTAAATGATCCCTGTTCTCTAATCTTTTTTAATATGCTTTTTTTCCCTTGGAGCTGAAGCATGATTTGTCTTTTCAAAGATTTCAAGGAAGAGCAATTAAGGTCTTTATATTACCAGAGAAGAAATGTATACACTCAGTATTTAATCACTAGTACTTTTTTCCTGAAGAATTTAATATTAATGTTTTCAGCATCTGTTGAAATTGAGACACATGTGGAGATGTTTGGTTTACTTTCTTAATCATTAATAACTAGGCTATATGTCTCCTTAGCATATTGCTGGCTCTTCAGAGTTGGTAGTTGGAAAAGTATACAAATGTGAAGATCATAGTGATCTTCAAATACTTGGTAGATGTAGCCCCCGAGCACACCTGGTGAAGCTTGAGGAAAACCATCTTCCCATTTATATTTAGTTTAAGGTAGAATGTTCATGTGCTGTTTCCTTTCCCAGGCAGTGAGTGACTATTATATGAAAGACTGGGTATTTTAATAACATCGTCTTTAATAATTCTGTTTTCCAAAACACTTATCTTAAAGTTCAGGATGTGTTAAAAAGACTACTGTAGAACAACATACTTCATAATTCCTGCAGAATTTTTGTAGCTCATGAATTTCTGTTTACCTTTAGGTCAGATTTCTATACTACTGCCTTGAATGATTTTGACCAGAATTTCTTACACAGATGTCATACTCTAAGCTTTTGGCTGTTAAATTACATAGACAGTGTCACTCTGTAGGTCATTTATAATCTATATAGCCTCTCAGACTTTCATCTGTGGACTACTGATTTAAGAGTGTACAATCAGAAGCTGCTGACCATGATAGGAGATGAATGCTTGCTTCCCATCTCTTTTTTTTTTATTTTTAAAGTTTATTTATTTTTAATGCTGGTTCTATTCTGTCCTGTTACCTAGGTTTTTTAGAAAGCCTATACCCGAGTGTCTACTTCCAAACGTGCAGTAGGTCATGTTAGAGCCTTAAGGTGGCTTCAGGTTTCAGTGCTGTCAATGCTGACCTGTAACTCGCTTAGCACTTGTAGTATATACGTAGGATGTACATGAGATCTTCTGACTTTAAAATGTGCTGCTTCTTTACTAGGAAATTCCATTTAATTTTTGCTGAAATATAGAACTGTTCAAGGTTGTTGCTTACATCTTTTACATTACAATACTGCTTGTATTCATCAGCTTTTTTTATTGTTTAAAGACAGAAATGAACTTAGACTAAAAGTCACGTTTCCTGCAGGACAGAACAGCTGTGCTGTGTGGGGAGGAGGATGGGGAAGGACTTTCTCAAGCTATCCCTCTGTATGAGAGGGACAGACAGTACCTGCACTTCTTGGCAAATGGTGGTGAGAAAAGTGTCCTCCCACTAGCTAGTTTGGCTGAACAAAGTGGCAAATTTGTTCTGGCAGTGTGGTATTCCTACAGGTGATGTGTAATGGTTGAATTTTACCTAGTTGATAGATTATTTTTTTTCCTAAAAGAATGCTAGAAGCATTTAATTTTGATTGCAGGTCCAGATTTGACTTCTAGGGTTGACTTGCCAATTTAAATCTAGCTTCTTGTCTGTCTCAGTTGTCTTATACTGACTCTTTGCTCTTTTCTTGTGGATTTTTTTTCTTTCTCATCGGTGTTCTTTATAACTGTTACCTTATTCAGGGAGCAGAATGGATACACAAACCAAAAAGGTTACAGTGTTACCTGGGAAAACTATCTGTTTTTTCCTGGTTTGGAGTGCTTGATTTTTTAGTACAAATAGCATTGTTTTTCTGTAGTCTCTTGATCTTATGTGTCAAGAGGCATTTAAAATGTGTTCACCTGTTTGCAAAGCCAGTGTCAATATCCATGTTCTTAAAAAATGCTGTGACACTATGATATTGTGACTCTATACCTGGGGGAAAATAGAATGTGCTGTAAAATACTTAATCTTCAATATTTTCAAAATATACACAGATACCGTGTGATCTGTGCAAGTATTACTGTTAAGTGGAAGCTGATATTTTAAAGTATATAAACATTTACTTTCATCTTTAGTTTCTGTTTCTACATGAAATATTTGAAATTAAGAAAGTATTTGAAATGCAATACTTGTACAGACAGCAAAAAACAAGCAAAAAAGCCCTGCTTTCATAAGAAGTAGGAACACTGTAGGTTATTGCATCAGGTGTGTTGCATCATAATATTAGAAGATAATTAAAAGGTTGTTATGAAAGTAGGTAAGTAGTAGCAGACAACTGAGAGCAAAAATTACTGAGACTCTTACAGAAATGTTCTCAGCTGTCTTTACAAATCAACATTTATGTTGTGCACATTAATCGATTATGTTGGCCTTTGCTTTTATTAGAAAGCGTATTGCTCCTGGTAGTAAAACTGGATTTCTGTCACTGTGTGTTTCAAGGCAGAATCAGTATTTTCTTTTGGTTTATAATTTATCTAGTTGAACTATCCTGAACTTTCTCACCAAGTAATTAAATGTAATCTTGCTACATCAACGGAGGAATCTTGACTGTCTCTAAAATGAAGTATGGACCAAGAAAAAAAAAACAACAACAGAAACTGATGAAATGAAATATAAGGCAAAAGGAACATTACAAAGTCTTTGGGACACTGTTAGTCTGCATTCACAGATGATGCTTCATAATCATATATGTGGCTTGTGGATTCTTTTGGAGATCTTTTAAATGTTTTTTGGGTACTGTGTTTTGGAGGTTTTTATACATTTAGAAAGTTTTTAAGTAGAGGAAAAGAATAAGAAATTCTGCTTAAAATTCAGCATAAAAAAGCCATTGAAAAATACTGCTAGAGCCAGCACTGCAAAGAAATTGGAAGCTGAATAAATCCAGATTAATGTCTGTTAGCTGTTTATCCTTGACTTTACATGTATGTATACATTCACGAAACTATATGAAAATACTTATTTTAATTCCAGGGGTGCATGATGTGTGACTGTACCTAATACTTAGGTGATAGAATCACCTGGATGAAGTGGGAAGGGATGCTCACAGTTCTAATCTACTTATCTTTCTTGTCAGATTGTTTGACTTTGAAACTTTTGTTTTACATGTAGAAACTACTGCTGATGTCATCTTGATCTCTTTGCTTAAATAAAAAAAAAAATAATATTCCCTAAATCAAGAAAAGAGCTACTGTGGTGTTCAGTAATTTTGCCTCAGTGGCATTTTATTTATTTTGAAACTGGTTTGTCTTGACTCTGGTTGGCTTATTAAATAGGGATTAATTAATATGCTTGAAAAAGTATAAGTTATTTAGTGAGTTGTAAAAGTAGATCTTGATTTGGAGTAAAAATAATAGTATATATCTGGTATTAAAAGTCACGTGGTTGATGTCTGAGGGGTGATTCCTCTCCCCCACCCTGGAAAAAAAATAAAAAACCAGTGCTGTCTCATATTTAAATATGACCTTTTTATAAAATAGATATAGGAATATGCTGTACATGTAGTTTTTTTTGTTCTTCTCTTTATTTTACATGTACAGGGCAAAGAAGCTTAAAACAGATTAATACATTAGTTCTGTAAGGCACATCGTTAGTATTCTAGAGGGTTTGGTCTGCAATGATTATATATGTGATAATGCATTTATGAAGATGAGATTTGAGTGATTTTATTTTTCAGAGCTTCTGAGTTTCACCAGTTGTGTGAGTTTATATTTGATTTTTTTGTTTGGTGGCAATTAAAGGGAATTGTGTCTTGTGCTATACAAAAACATAATTTTCAGAGTGTATCGTCTGAAGAACTGTCTCCTGGCAGGTTTTTTTTCAATGGTCAAATTACAGAGTGCACAAAAATTAATAGATAAATACTGACTTTTCTTTTATTACAGAACAGAAGGTGATTTTTAGTTAATACATCTGATGTGAATTTAGCATTTTGATATTAGATTTTGGAATCATGTCTGGTTATGATTACTACAAAAAAAAGAAGTAAAGGAAAATATTTTGAGTAATTTTAAGGAAAAGTCATTATAGATGTATAGGAAGTGACAGAAGTAAATTACACATGTGATTTTCTGAGAAGAAGTTTCCAGTGTGACAGGGTGTGGGGGTTTTTGCATCGTTTTTGGTTTGGATATTTTTGTTGTTGTTTGTTTGTTTGTTATTGTTTTGGGTTTTTTCCCTTATCCAAAGATTTGGAACATCAGAAATGTAATTATTAGAATAGGAACAAGGTAACCTGTTATAACTAACAGAGATTTGACTGAAATAACACAGCATTTTCTTCCTTCTTCAGTGTTCTACTTTTGCTGTCCAAACAAAATTTTACAAGCTGTTTGCTCGAGAAAAAAACATAAATGTTTCACAGTCATGTGAAGCAAGACAAAGTGCTTCCTACATGCTCACTCAAAGTCAAATACTATTTAAATACTAGTAAATGTGGAATAAAGAATAACAGCCTGGATGGACTTTCAGGCTTCAGAAGATGTATCAGTAGATAAAATATTGGACTCTCACTTAGCCTAGCACAGAAAGGCAAAATCAATAGCTAGAGTTTTAAAATATACAGACAAAAAGGAATAAAATCTGGAAAGTAGTTATAATAAGGAAAGTGTGTATTTTTTACGTGGGGATTCCGCAGACTTGTGTTACCTAGAAGTTTAAATGAAATCTTTTTCAGTCTGTTCAGGAGTTGATATGTACCCTGTTGGGTACATAGCTGACTTCTGCTCAGTACAAAAGGAGTGTTATCCTTTTTCAAAAGGAAATAAAGACATGCAAATGGATTCTGATTTTTACAGTTATTCATTTATATGTGTTGTCTTTAAAGTTGATCAGAACAGTTTGTTGTTTTTATTTATTTATTTTTAAGTTGATGTAGTTTTATTTTTTATTGAGAGATGGGATAACAAAACTGTATGTCTTCACTGTTTAAAAGAAAAAAACAGTATATTAAAAGGTGAGTTTGGCAGCTGCTGCCAAAGGTTTTCCATGGCAAGAGTAGGGAGAGTTTCATCTGTCCAAGCAGGCTTTCTGATCTTCAGAAGCTGGAGCTAGGAGGAATAGTTGGTAAGGCTCCAGAATTAATTCCAATTTCCCAAATAAATTCTTCCATAGCTTGTTATTGTGTTTTTCTGCTACATGTCATTGGAATTACTATACTTGTTTGTAGATAATTTTTGTGTCTTTCCTACTTCCTCTGAGTCTTGGTATTTGTGGAACTTTGCTGAGCAAGGCTTGAAAATGCAAGTGTTCTGGAAACTTAGTTTACTTTGTTGAAATCTGTTCAATTTAGTTGGTTTTTTTTTTTTTTACAATTTGTTCTGCTGGTTTTTTGGAAGTGTATCTGCAATCTTTGTTTGGGAAAATAGGAATATTTTATTTGCTCAGTTAAGTAGAACATAATTGGATTGTTTATAGGTATTACCATAGGTCAAGAGAAGCGGGTATTTTAGTGATACTGAATGAAATTTAGGAGTATTATACAGTTTTGGTGTCTTGCATGTACGTTTAGTACTACTGTACTGAATAAAGGAAGATGAAAAATAACAAACGGATGGAACTGGAGGCTCAAGACAAGTACTGTAATTACAATACAAGGTTTAGTTCATGTTTAAAAATTGGTTTTAATGGGTATTTGATCTTAGTGTGGGTGTCTGATTTATACAGATTTTCCTATTAAGTTCCTTGTGCTTGAATTACTACAGTAATGCTGTCAAAATCACATAGTTGGTCAAGGAAATGTTCCCTCCAATTTATGTTTCAAAAACCAAAGAATAGAGAGATGTTATAGAAATATTCATGTATTGTAATACTAAAACAGTAGCTGTGGGGTTAAAAAACACGTATGGTCTGTGGAGTGGTTAGGGATGATTAATAGAAATGTGGCTGATTATCTTTCATTTGCTTTCTTAAGTTAAACTGCCACATTTTTAGTTACCAAAAACACTGGTTTCACTTTTCCCTGTAACCATTTGCCATAGTTGCCCCAGGGACATATGACTGAAACTGGGAGAGGAAGGTAGTCATGAGTTGAAGAATAAAAGCTGTGAGATTGGTGATGTGAGAAAAGCACATCTCTTAGACTGACAAAAATTATTCTATGCATTTATATAAAAGGTGAGGAAACAAGAACTGAGTAACACATTCAGCTCTCTCAGTGCATTGACCAGTGTATATCACCCCTTTACAGGATAGATTATCCATCGAATGTCTCCATGTGAGCAGGAGACTGTAGGCATTATTTGAAAGGTTCAGTTGAAAAAAGACCTTTCCCTGTTTAAAGACAAGCAGGGAATTGTACAATATCCCCAGATCATGTTTGTAGTGCACACCAGTGTTTTACAGTCGGATACAGGCAGGGCTGGGGAAGGGAAGTAAAACTGGCTTTCTCAGTTGGCTGTGGCATGAATAAAACAATTCTGAAAAATGTGTTGACACCTGTGTAGTTTTGGTATGTAGCTCTGAAAAAAGGAAAAGAAGAGTGGGTATGACTGTTACTGCCAAAACATCAAAAGGCTACAGTGGTCATCAGCTTGAAGCCTAATGCTTCTTTTATGAGAACCAGTTATATAGCAGCAGTTACTGAATTTCATGGGAACACAGGCACCTTTTTAAGAATTTTATAATTCCTCTATCAATGTACTTCATTTTAAATCATTGGTAAGTTGAGGGAAAATTATGTTTTTCTACCAGTACTTTAGGTGTACTTGACTTGCCATTAGAAATTTAAACAATACCGAAAGCTGTTCTCTGCTGATGTGCTTATACTGGGAAAAGGTTCAAGGGCAGATGGATACCTTAGAAAAAAAATTACTTTGCTGAGGTGTTTTGTGTAGTTTTCAGAGGTGCCTTAAGTTCTATAAGCCTTGCCTCTGCATGGGACATTTGTCAGCGTAGTGTTGCAATTAATCCTGTCCTGCGCAAGTCAGATCCTGGATTGCAAAATGATAAAGTCTTCAAACAGCTCTCCCTTACCTGCTCTTCAGTAATGTGTGGGGGGGGGGGGGGGGGGGAAAGGAAGTGAAATGTGCAGCAAACTCTGTTAGGGATGGGAACTTCAAAATCGGTACTCGGGGTGTGCTACTTCTAGGGTTCTACAGCTGTATTGCGTGTCATAATTTAAAGCCTTTGGGACAGTAAAAGTCTACTTGGAAGTATCAAATTAAGCAAAAACAGGATTGAAAAACTGTGATACAGTTACTGGTTGTTAGGGTCTAACAGCAGATGTAACTTCCTCATTACATCAGTAAGTTCATAGTGTAGAGGCTCTGTAGATACCTGCCATGTGAAGTGTCTCAGACCTTTGTATTTTGAGAAGTATGTTTCCACTATCTAAATGGAATAAGAACAGCCATTATTTGGTTTTATTTGGAGGGAAGGCAGAGAGGAGTAGTTTCTAACACCTTGTTAAGTAGTTTCTGTACTCCGAATTACCTTATGTTTATTTGTAATTTTCAAATTGGAGAGTATCTGCTGTGAACATCTTTCATATGCTTATTTTAGCACTTTACTATTATAATTATCTATGAATAGATCAGTTCATTATGTGAATGGGCAAATGTACTTTAAGCTGTAGTGAAAGATGTTTGCTTAGTCTTGCCACATCAGATGGGCATGAAGCCAAGGCACTTTTCTTCGTGTTATGATTCTCTGATCTTTCCAAATCGGTTTGTATTTGGCTGTGCTTTTTTTGACTTGGTTCAGTAGGTTTTACTGTTTCCAAGAGATGTGAAAGTAATTACTTGATTTTGATTGCATTCCATAATTAATTGTAATTAGGTTGTTTGAAGTTTAATATGGTCACATCTGTTCTGCATTGAGTAAATCTTTTTGGAGCCTGTATCTACCCTCCAGTGAAAGACTTACAAGACAGTCTCAAGTCCATCTGCAGGCTTTCTAAGCTTTAAACTAAAATTTTTTAAGAGTACCTAACTGGCATAGTTATTAATTGAAAAAACAATGTCACTGAGGAACCGAAAGACACAGTGGCATTGCATTTTGAGGAAAACCTCTGTTGGTTCTGCTTTTACCCATTGATGACTGAAAGCTCTGTAGCCACAGTTAGTGTAGCGCTGAGTAGACCTATTGCACCTTATCTTCTACACAGCTCACAAAAACCCCCCAGGGATGGATGACTTCTGGTGAACTCAGGGTAGACTCACTTGTCTGTCTGAAAAATATTTAGGTTTCCCAGACATTCTTAAAAATCATTTCACCCAAGGTTTACTTACAACTTGACATTTTGTTTAGGTATTTGACTACTTTACTTTCATCCTTACCTGCAAAACTGTTTTATTCCTAATATTAAAAGGGAAAAAGCAGCAAAATACGAGTATGTGATACCTGATAATCCCTCTACTACTGATTGTAGAGTTTTGCTGTGGGTAGTAATATACTGAGTGAAGAATTAACAGATTTTATTGTTATTATCTTTTCTGTAACTGTTTTACATCAGCTCTCTCTCCAACTCACCCTTGTCCCCAAATGAATGAACAATCTCTCTAACAATAAAGGTGATTGGTGCCTTGGGGCATCTCGTGTTAATTTTGCAAGGGCTGCCACCGATAACGAATACCTGAATTATCATACATAACCACTAACGTTTTTTGACTTTGTTTTGGTTGTGATTTCAAGATACTGTAGGCACAGAGGGGTGAAGATCTGTTCCAGATAAACTTTTTCTTTTAATGTATATTTTGAGAGGCCAGTGTCATGTGTGAGACTTGGACATTTTAACATGTCATTATTTGAAAAATAAGAGTCAATATTGTTGTGTGTGATGTTCATATAGCACTCTCCTAGAGTATTTGTAAATGAGTATATGCAAACAGTATTTGCATTTGTTAAAAAGAAGCTTGGAGAAAATATTGATTGATCTTGATAGTTTGCTTAACTATCATCCTCACTTGTGTCTTTTCTGTGTGCTGTTTTCATCATATGTATAGGATAAAATAATAACTGTTCTTGTGTTTTACATTTTCTGTTCTGTTTATTTGTCAAAAAATTGATATTAATAGATGAGTAATACAAGCCTTTTGCTGCATGTTTTTATGTAAACAGTTTGAAGACATATGTCTTTAAAATAAACTACTAATTCTTTGTGTAGATGGCAACAAATGATCTGAAGACTTTCATAGTGATTTAGAGCTTTATTTCTGATTTTATTTTCAATAGGAAAACTATTCTGAAATGTATATGAAGTTTTATTCTCAACCCTTATCTGGGATTGATCTTCAAATAATGATCATGAAAAAATTGATTCCCATTTACTTTATAAAGTACCCTAATATATTTGGTAGAAAATACGGTGTCAAGGAGATGTATTTGATTGTAGTTTACTGCTCAGAAATAATTGTGCTGGAAGGCATGTTATTGAAAGAAATTAGTAACATCGTGATTACTTCTGGTTTTACAGTTTTTATATATTTGATGTTTAACTTCTATACTTGATGTATAGACAAATATGTTTTATGCTTTGCTGTGAAAAATACAATATCGGTTTTTCCATGTTTTAGATTAAATAAGATTATGAATCAGGTGGCCATTCAGCGAAAGAAGCATTTTGTTGAACGAGTGCACAGTTACTGGTTGCTTAAAAGACTGTCTAGGAATGGTGTTCCACTGTTGAGAAGGCTGCAGTCCAGTTTACAGTCACAAAGAAACACACAACAGGTACGTGACATACTTTTTACTTATAAGTAAAAAATTAACTAGGAAGTAAAAACTTTCTCTTATTCAGGACTGAGCAAATTATTTACCTTATTCTGAAGTGATATTACCTAGATTGGCAGTCGGGAATTATCTAATACTTTTTAATTTGTGACATATTAAAAAAAATTGTGTAGATTTTTCTTTTGTTTTACTTAAATGTTTCACAAAAATACTGTCATCAAAACTGTCATAATACCATTATGTTTTGACTAGTGTTGTGGTTTTCTGTAACTCATTACTCAATGTGCTGTGAGTTAGATAAGAAAAAAGTTATTTTGAATTCATCAAAAGGTGCAATGCATATGTCATGTTTGACACTTGAAAAAAACAGGTAAAGGGTTAGACAGCTAGTTTACGGTTTTCAAATTCAGATCCTTATTGCCCACCGTATTCAGTAATAAGAGAACAAAGGGCAAGTTGTTGATGAAATTCAAAGACGTATTTCAGCTTTTAGTTTCACCTTTGACACAACTGTGGGATTGTAGACAAGCATAAATGTGTGCTGATACATTGTTCCAGTAGGACCATCCTAGCTACAATATGTCTGGATTGGTTATAAAGTTGTACACACTTACCAGTCAAGTGCTGAAAAACATGAAAGCAGTGACTCCAGGTATTCTATTGTTTTGATTTCAAGTCTCTGGGTAGCTTAAAAAATAATTAAGACTCCTGAATTGTGTCTATAGGTCCGTGTGTGTAGACCTTGAAATGCTGATGCATCATGTTATGGAGCATCCTGGTTACCTTTTTGTAACTGAATGGAATGTGTAGTTGGCTGTGTTCTTTCCATTCTCCGAGTGTTGTTCTTGTAGAATAGCCTCTAAAACTTAGGAATTAATTTTATAATAATTTGCTTGTATTAAATTGAGATTCTCCCCTGTTTAAAGCTGAACTGTTATTTTTGTTAGAATTGTATTTCTATTTGCTGATTAAGTCATTATTGATGTTATAAAAATACCATGGTCAACACTGCTTCCTGATTATTTGATTATTTGATCAGTCACATTTGTGTGTATCTATTTTTTTAGCTTTTCATGTGAAAAACTAATTAATAATTCCTAGAACAAATGAGGTTGAAAAGGACCTCTGGAAGTCATCTGGTACAAACCTCCTTCTAAGCAGGGCCACTTAGAACAGGTTGCCCAGCACCACGTGCTGCTGGCTTTTGAATATCTTCTTAAGGGTGGGAACTCCACAATGTCCCTGGACAGCCTGTGCCAGTGCTTGGTCACCTTCTCAGTTTAAAAAAAAAAAAAAAAAAAGATAAGTGTTTCTGATGTCCATTCTTACTTTGTGCCCATTGCTTCTTGCACTGTCACTGGGCACCACTGAAGGGAGCCTGGCTCCATCTTCCCTACAGGTATCTTTGTGCATTGGTGAGATTTCTACCCCCCTGAGCCTTTTCTCCTCCAGGCTAAACAGTCCCAACTCTCTCAGCCTTTCCTCATAGCTGGGATTCTCAAATTCCATTTAGGTGTATTCCTTTTAGGTGGAATTAAACTTTGAATATAAGTTGACCACTTGTTTATCTTTTTTCATTGCTTCTGTATTTCTCCATTTTGATACTATGTTTTGGGTTGTAATTTCTGTAAAATAATTTTATATTCTAATTTTAATCTTTGATTAGTGTTTTACTTCTACATGAGAAATTACTGTTCTGAAGAGTGGAACCTGGCAGTTACCTAAAAATAGTTGAAATTGATTTATTCAGAAAATAAACTTCTTTTTAAATGAGCTCGAGTCCCTAAAAATAGTAGTCAAGCACAGAAATGTAGGGCTGTTATGGCAGTATAGAACTAGACCATTGTTATTGTCTGAAAAAATTAGACATGCTAGTTGGTCTTTGGGAAGTATGTTTTATACTGAGATGACATGCAACTGTCTGCAACATTTCTAAATATTTAAATAGTCACTACCACAATAAAACGATTATTGTTGTTGATGTTTGATTAAAATAAAATAGGCCTTACATAGGACCTGTTTAAAATTCTATTGCCTGTTTACACTTCGGGACAAACACTATTTCTTTATTTTCTTTTTTAAATTTAGAATGATTCTTAAGTAAGGAAATAATGAAATAAGGAAATAAATAGCTTCTAATTTATTTTCTAAATAAATTCTAAGCTATTTATATTTGTCTATTAAAAATTGGGGCACTTCTGAGGCTATTCTTTTGAAAAGAAAGAAGAAAGTTTCAAGCTGAGCTGAATGTTAAATGATTCTGTTGATGAAAAATGTGTAGGTAGTGCTTTTCAGTGAGTAGCAAGTTTCCTGTGTATGACATTGTGTCTTCTCCATAGCACCTTCAATATGTATTTATTAAAACAGTCATAACTGCAAAGCATTTAGTGCATTAGTCATCTTTGTTACCCTGAAGTATAAACCAAATTATAATCAAGACCTTAATAAACAACTGTGGCATGGCTGTTGTGAGAGCACCTCAGAATTTTTGAGATAGAGATGATTGTTTTGTTTATTTCAATCCAGATGGGAAAATTATTTTTATTTTATGTGAGAGGTCAGAATATCAAGAAACCTAAATAGGCTTTCAGTCAATTAAAGAAACATAAACACTGATGTAATATAGATACAGAGCAGATTGTTTTTATTGTTATTTAAACTGAAAAGAAATCTTACGAGGAACCAAAACCCTGAAAATGGTTTCAAGAGGCCTGGTGGAATGGGGGTTTGATCCCTTCTCTTTGTTTACTAGAACAAATTTGACAAAGGGAGAGGCTTTTGTGATTTATATTTACTTCCAAATAAATGTGTTCCAGAGCTCAGTGCTCTGATATGCTTTTGAAGGTGATGTTTATATCAACTAAGAGTTCTAAACCAGGAGAGAAGGTCTTGGGGTATATACACTGCCTCACCATGTGCAGGAGCTGCACATTTTCTGAGAGAATGTTTTATACTGTCACTTCTCTCTCCACCTAGAAATTCAGGAAAGGTATTGGAATACTCCTAATAAATTTATGTCCCCATTGTTTTAGCTTTTTTTCTGTACTTAAAAAATGCTCAAATAAAAATATGGCATGAAATGTAAGTGTAGAAGCCTGTTGCTGCTGTAGTGACGTTGGTTGAAAGGTGAAATTAGGAGAAATAAAGTAGAAGGTGCTGGTGAGTTAAGACCATACCTGCACTGAAGATTTCAGTAAAAACACAAGTTGCAACCAATTAAATGTTTTTGACTGATTGGCATACAAGTGCCAGCAGAGGGTCTTAATAAAAGTAACTGTATTGCTCAAGGTCCAGTTTCATCACTAGAATTCTATTTTTGTTTGGCTTATATTAAGTTACAGTCTCTGTAAGGAGTGAGGCTGTTCTGGTGTATTGACATCCAGAATAAGGAGGGATGTGTTGCTACAGTATTCCTGATAGCATGCAGAGAGACTCGTAGCATATTCCTGGTGAGACCATTTCTCACTTGATGCGTGTTCTGTGTGTAGACTTAAAAGTGTTTCCCTTTTCCCTTAGTATTCATAAATGTTTAAGTATTAGCTTTGCTAGATAATACTATGTTCAGCAAGAACTAAGTCCATCAGAAAATCATAGAATCAAAGAATTGGTTGGGAGGGACCTTAAAGATCCTAACTCCAACTCCCCTGCCATGGGCAAGGAAACCTTTCTCTAGACCAGGTTGCTCAATGCCCCATCCAAACTGGCCTTGAAAACTACCAGGGGTGGGGTATCCACAGGTTCTCTGGGCAACCTGTTCCAGTGCCTCACTACCCCCACATTAAAGAATTTCTTCTTAATATCTAACTTAAATTTCTCTTCTTTCAGTTTGAACTCAGTATTCCTTGTCCTATCAGTACAGTTCCTGATTAAGAATCCTTCTCTGAAACAAGAGTTTCTTTGTAAATTTTTCTTGTGTCATTAGCCAGATGAAACTTCCTGGCTTTCAGGACAGTTATGGGAAGAAAGACTTGGAAGAAGATGAACTCTTTACCAGAAAGTTATTGGAAACTTTCTGTGTCAGAAAGCTAAAAGTTTTGAGATAAACTCTTTCTATCTTAAGTTTTTACTGACTGGGTGTTGGAAACCAGTGCTCTTTTCAGCTTGCCTGGATCTTTTAATTTAATTAAGGTTTATGTTGTATGTCAGATGATAAATAGCTTAGGGCAAAGGAGGGTGATCTTAGCTATTATAAACAGTCTGCCAACACAACTTTGCATAGAAATGTCAAAAAATTGGAGACTTGCTATTAATCGCCAAGCCAGAATGACATTCAGGAGAGGAATGAATGTGTGCACTAAAAAAAGGCAAACAGAGTACTCTTGATACTTTGTGTCACATCTGCAGATTTAGGCGGATGTGCCTATTTTATGGAATGAAATTGATCAAACAACTGAGTCAAGTACAAGAATTCTTTTTTTTTTTTGAGTGCAGCTGTACCTTGAGGTTTAACCAAATACTTGTGTCAAATGAACTACCCTAAGACCTACTGTAACATTTTTTTCTTACTGTATTTAAATTTCTTGACCCACCCTAAAATTAGTATGGTTTTGTTGACTGAGCTTTCAGCAGGCTCAGTTGCCCAGTTCCATAAATTGTGCAGTTATATAGGGAAAAAGAGCGACTCTGAACGTTTGCAAGCAAAGGGAAGACAAACTGTCCACTTCTGGCCATCACCACAACTTAATTTTGGTCCTGTAAAATGGTAGAACTGAAAAAAATAGTATATCTGTGTCAGTTAGGAGTTCGGTTGGTTTTCCACACGTGGGATCTGTACATGGACACGAAGGGATGCAGGAGAACAGCAATTAGTGGCAGTGTAGAACTTGCTTTTTCAATGAGTCTCTGAGAACTTTAAGGAATTGAAAATGCGCATATTAATTTTTTTTTCTGTCAGAGTTTACTTTGAACTATTCTGACCCCAACCAGTTAAATTATTATGTCTACATCAGGATTTAAGTCCTTAAAAGAAATGATAACTTTCAGTTGCAATAGTCATTGGGAAAGGGAACTAGAAGTTTCTAACTCGTATTTTTAGGTTGGGGTTTTTTTGTGTGTTGTGAGGGTTTTTTGTTGTTGTTTTTTGGGGTTAGTTTTTTTTCTTACTGAAAAGAGGAACAAACTGTTGTTTTCAGATTGCTATATTCTAATGCAGAGATAGTTGATAGTTAAGGATTTTCACTTCAATGAAGTCAGAGATTTGAATAAAACTAATTTTGTAGCTTTCATGTGTACTTGTCTTTACTTTTACAAAGTATATAAAGCAATAAAATATGATGCAGATGATAGAATCATAGTGTTGGTAAATATATTAGATAATGGTTTTAAGCTGCCATTTTTTGCAATTCTATTTTTTGAGCCTTCCTTCTGAAAAATTGCACAAGGTTTCTTTAGAGGACCTGTGGTACTTCTAAATTGTCTTTCCTTAAAGAGGTTATTGCTTTTAGTGTAATAATTTGTAATGTTGTTTATTGTTCATCTGCTTAGTCACTTTTCTTTATTCCTGTCTTCTACTTTTTTATAACTTATGGAATTTACTGTTTTCATTTTAGCTTTTAAATCCCCCCCACAAGGATTGCTTATCAAGTGTGTTGCATTATGCAAGTTACAAGGTTTTGGATGTCTTTCAGAGACTCTTTTATTAAATACTCATTTTTAAAATATAATAATAATAATTTTCCAAAGCAGATGTTTCTTTTGTGTACTTGGTACTAATATCAGGACTTCTATTTCTTTGTGTCCTTGTATCTGGAGAATTATTAATATCATTTGAATTCTCTGTGAGTTTTCCCATATCCTCCCTTATGAAAAATAGTAAAGGCTAACAAGAAATGCTCTGGGGTTTCTATGTACAAATCAAATTAAATACTGCAAGTGTTTAAATGTTACTTACTCTTAAAAATGTGTAAATTAAATTGTCATCCATTCTCTGAAAGATTCTATTACTGCATTATTTATCTGCAGTACCATTTGAAGTTACCATATTATCTGATAAACAGCTTTTCATCTCCTCTGTTCCGAAGCCATAATGATTTTGTTCTGTTACAAGCGTGTCCTAATTCTGCTGGATGTGGGGGAGGTGGACTGTGTTGACCACAAGAATAATTTGTTTCTACCAGCCTGGAGTTTCTGAAGAAACTTATGTTGTTTTCCTGGTTTGAATTTTGATGCGAAAATGCCATATTGTATTTTGCAGCTTGTTATCTTTGTGGGTTGCTGTTTGCTGTATTGCTCCTTCTCATGTAAATAGCTGTCACCATAGGAATGCTTTCCAGTGTATAGATTTTGTTTTCAGATAGACCCCTGAGCAACTTTAGAAGATACCCCGACCAGAGGTTTTCTTTTGTTGCAGTATGAAGCTTATGATCAAGTGCCATAACTATAAGACAGTAGTTTCTCCCTTTATGTGCACACATCCTGTAGTTGCATGAAACTATCTTATAAAAAGAGGTGCGCATTTTTCATTCCATGTAAACTTTTTTGATTCCTTTTTTAGAGAGAAGATGATGAAGAAATGCAAGCCTTAAAAGAAAAATTGAAGTACTGGCAGAGGCTGCGCCACGATCTTGAAAGAGCACGTTTGTTGATAGAACTTATACGTAAGCGTGAAAAATTAAAAAGAGAGCAGGTAAATGGAGCATCTTTTAATTTGGTGAAACTTTTCTGAAGGAAAGAATTTAAATATTTTCACATGTAGTTTTCAGTAGAAGGACTGCTGTCCTTTAATCCTCATGTAAGATTAAGGAACCTATGTGCATGTGTGCACTCAAACTGTTTAAAATATATAAAATTTTCATAGAGTCATAGAATGGCTTGGGTTGGAAGGGACCTTAAAGATCATCTAGTCCAACCTCTCTTTAATGAACAGGGACATCTTCAATTAGATCAGGTTGCTCAAAGCCCCATGCAACCTAACCTTTGATTTTCTCAGCAATAAGGCATCTACCACCTTTCTGGCCCACCTGTTCCAGTGCTTCACCGTCATTGTAAAAAAAAAATAAAATTACTCTTTATATTTAGTCTGAATCTACCCTCTTTTAGTTTAAAATTGTTACCCCTTGTCCTGTCACTACAGGCCCTACTAATCAGTTTGTCCCCATCTTTCTTATAAACACCCTTGAAGTACTGAGTGACTGGAGTAAGGTCTCCCCAGAACCTTCTCTTCTCCAGGCTGAAAAATCCCACTTCTCTCAGCCTTTCTTCAAAGGAGAGCTCCAGTCCTCTGTTCATATCTGTGGCTCTCCTCTGGACTCTCTCCAACAGTTCATGCTTTTCTTATGCTAGGGGCCCCAGAGCTGGATTCAATACTCCAGGAGGGCACAATTGCTGGCCACAATTCTTTTGATTCAGCCCAGGATACAATTGGCTTTCTGGGCTGCAAGTGCACACTGCCAACTCATGTTGAGGTTTTTATTCACCAGTACCCTCAAGTCCTTCTCAACAGGGCTGCACTTGATGTGTTCACCCCTCAGCTGGTATTGGTACCTGGAGTTGCCCCAGCAGATGTCAGGGTGATTGAAGTCCCCATCAGAACAAGAACCTTTGAGCACGATACCTCCTGTAGCTGGAACAAGAAGGCTTTGTCAATAGGTTCCTCTAGATCTGAAATAAAGGACAACCACAGGGTTTCCTCTGTCACCTCAGTGTCTGCGCCTTTAACCTACTTGTTGCTTTTCTTCAGAGACAGCTCTTCACAATCTGTTCATATGTTGACATAGAGGACAACCCCTCTGCCCTGTCTTCCTGTCTTGCCCCTTCCTAACAACCTGTAGCCGTCAACAGTCACACTCCAGTCATGGGATGTGTCCCACCAAGTTTCAGTAATGGCAATGAGGTTGTACCTCTTTAGCAGCACAGTGGCCTTCAACTCCTCCTGTTTGTTACTCATGCTGTGTGCATTGGTGTAGAGAAAGTATTTAACAAGCCATTCTGTTAGACTTGGAAAGACAATTGGTTTCTGAAGAAGTGTAGAAAATTTGATCTCTTCAGACTTTCCCAGTACACGTGCTTCTGTGGAGTTGCACTTTTATTCTTCTGTCACCAAAAAAAGAAGCTGCATCTTAAGACCTCCAATATTCTAGAGTTAACATTACCAGGAGAAGAGATTAGAGGAAATGATAATGCCGAAAGATAAGATTTTATATGAAAACTGTGAAAGCAAAATGTTTGCACTTGGGGGTTTTTGATGGTCCTTATTCATAAAAACACCATTCAATGCTGGTAACTCTTTAAATGACCTCAAAATTAAGCTGCAGAGAATTTGAAATATTGTAAAAACACTGAAGATTCTGAATGATGTTCAAGTATTTAAAGATGTTGATTCTGATTTTCTAAATTATTTTCTTGGAATTTACACAGAATATTGTCTTTCCAATTACTCTTTGTTTTGCTCTTATGTAGCATATAAATGCTCATCAGATTCTTTATTTAAACTTTGAACATAGCAGTACAACTAAAATTTAATTTTAAACATATTACCATTAAATTCTTTCTATTTTCACATTGTTGGAGAACTGCGAAGCTATTCTTATGTAATATCTTTTCAAGGAAAAGAAATGCATTTAGAAGTGGAACAAAATTCTTATATATGAAATACAAATTTGAGTTCTGGGAAACTGAAGGAATGAGAGGTTTTCAGCTGATGATTTTATAAGGGAAAAAGTAAAATCTAACGCCAACTGATGATACTGAAAGTAGTATTGAACTAATTTACTTAAATGTATATTTTATTTCATATCTGAAGTATTTATACTGTTGCTGCAAAACAACTTGATTACAGTATGTTAATGAAAAATGCTCAACTGGATAATTGTTACTTCTTTAGGTCAAGATTGAGCAGGTTGCTATGGAACTTAGGCTTACTCCATTCACTGTACTTCTGCGATCAGTTCTGGATCAGCTGCAGGAAAAGGATTCTGCTCGTATATTTGCTCAACCAGTGAACCTTAAAGAGGTGTGTTTGCAGCTGTGTTTCCTGATGTTTACATATGGGTTGGTGGCACTTAAGTACAAGAAACAAGTCGTTGCATGCAGAGTTGGAAGCAGTGTTACCTTTTAATCTTTATTCTGATAATTTACTGTGTGAGTTATGGTTTACTGCTATGAAAGCCTTTTATTGTTTACATACCAAAATAGTATCTGGGAAATACTTGTATGGAATGATTGGTACATGTTGCTATTTTGCAATAAGATGATTTTGGTGAAGCAAACTCTTAAGGGTATCAAAACCTGAAATGTTGATACTATGTTCTTATTTGCAGGTGAAACTAGACAGAGTATGTATATATGTACATGTAGATGTGTGTACAAAACATGTAGACATGCCATATAAATTAAATGGATGTGTGTGCAGATGCTGTATAGAATCATAGAATCATTAAGATTGGAAAAGACCTCCAAGATCATCAAGTCCAACCTTTGACCTAATACCACCATACACACTGTACCATGTTGCGAAGTGCCACATCCAGTTGTTTTGAACACTTCCAGGGACGGTGACTCCACCACTTCCCTGAGGAGCCTGTTCCAATGCTTAACCACCCTTTCAGTGAAGAAATTTTTTCTGATATCCAACCACAACTGCCCCTGGCACAACTAGAGGCCATTTCCCCTTGGCCTGTCACTAGTTGCCTGGGAGAAGAGGTACATAAACCCACAGAATTCTAAAAACATACAGTTTCAACATCTCTTAGTAAAGCTCAAACTTGATGCCCAAGGTACAGAATCTTGTAATATGTAAACATCTGTTGGCATGCAAATATTTGCAATATCATGATGTGCTATTCTGAGCTACATTTTGAATTTTTTACATTGAAGTGTTGCAAAATATGTTTAAAATGTGTATCAGTTAACTAATATTACTTTGGCTGTAATAAGAAAATTTTACCCATTTGTGTTTTAAATATTTGTTCAAAGGTTCCAGACTATTTGGATCATATTAAACATCCTATGGATTTCTCTACCATGAGAAAACGGTTAGATGCTCAAGGCTATAAAAACCTCAGTGAGTTTGAAGACGACTTCAATCTTATCATAGATAACTGTATGAAATACAATGCAAAAGATACAATATTTTATAGAGCTGCAGTGCGGTTAAGAGATCAAGGAGGTGTAGTTCTCAGGCAAGCTAGGCGAGATGCTGAAGGAATCGGTTACAATAATGAAACTGGAATGCACTTACCTGAACGACCTAAACTTGAGACACCCCAGCCTTTCTCTTGGGAAGATGGTAAGATGTTTTTCGATTATTTTTAAAAGTTGCATTTTTTCATTACACATGGTGTGTGCATTCCATACACATGTTTAGGTTTGTTGCTGTTCGCTGACTAGATTCCCCACTTCCCTATTAAAAACAGTACTTGAAAGATTCTAGTGTTTCTATTCTACTAGATCTGTCATTAGAAATCAGTGTTACCTAGATTCTGATTTTGGCAGTGTTAGAGCCTAATTTAACAACTTACGTGGAAAAGATTTTTAAGCTGAATGCTCTCTTTTACATGATTGTATATGCTTTTAAGGCATGAAAAGTGCTCATAAACTTCAGCACGTTCCTAAATAACCTACTCAATTAAAAAACAAAGCACATTTGTAATAGTAGGATTTAAAATTTATTCTTTTGACATACACGTCAGTTTTCTGAGGTTTTGGCAGTGAAGGAGAATATTTAACATATTTCTTTTATAACCGTAATTTTGTCCTTCTCATTTACAAGAAGGAACTCCCCTTTTAGGGTGAGAAGGATTAATTATGTCTTTCTTCTGACCTTTTAATTCTTTGCAGCGTTACTTACCTTTTTTGAGCAAAATGGTGATTAAGAATAGTAAATATATAGTAGAAATTAATTTCAACATTTCTAACTGTAATCTAAGTAGCTTTTTGACAATATCTTTTTATTTTGGCATGTGAATTTTACTTTTTTTCCCCTCCTGTTGATATTATTATTCTGGGAAATACTAATACATTTGCAATTGTGCGTGTTTTGACTTCAGTGGATAGGTTACTGAATCCTGCAAACAGAGCCCATATGTCCTTGGAAGAACAGCTGAGAGAGTTGCTAGAAAAACTTGATCTGACCTGTGCAATGAAATCCAGTGGGTCAAGGAGCAAAAGAGCAAAGCTGTTAAAGAAAGAAATCAGCATTATTCGCAACAAACTCAGTCAGCAACACAACCAAGCTCCTCAAATAGAATCAGGTATTGGAAGTTTTGAAGAAGAAAGTGCAGCATTAGAACAGGATGGAGAAGAAGAAGGTAAGATTGTAAACCACATTTAAACGAGTGCTGTTCTGAGCCTCTTCAGTCAGATGCTTTAATAATGTGAATTAAAGGGTTTAATAAATAAATATTAATTTTAAATTTAAAATACTTATTTTAAATTAAAAGTATGCATTTTAAATATGCAAATGACCACCTAATCCCAACAAATATTTTAAGAATAGAATGATCTTCTTAAGAAAAAACTTACCTCCATTATTTTTCACTACAGCAAGGCTTTTAAAAATGTAGGTGTTAAGAAATGAAAGTGCAAACAGTGTCATACGAAACGCAGTTGGAAATGCCTGAATGGAAAATATCTTTGTACTTTTGGAAATACACTTAAGTGTCAAAATATGTATTGGGGATCATGTGAGTCTAGGTCAATAGTAATGAAAACTCTAGCTGTTGTATTGTCTCCTGTAGCCTTTTTTATTCTCTACTCCAGACTCTGGGGAGGAGGGTGTGTAGGTTTGGGGTTTATTTATTTATTTATTTATTTAAATAAAGCTAACTATTGATAGGACTTAATACTTTTCATGTTGTAGAATCGAGTCAGTCATATCTACCCAGCTCTTCCCCTTTTGGTTCTCTTCCTCCTCAAAACATTTGTCTCAGAACTGTATCTACTCTTGGCTGATTGCCATTGATTTCAATGATAGCAATGTGCTAGAAAGACCTAACTTCATATTTCAATTGAACATCATAATTCACATTTTTAGCTTTCAAATGAATTTCTGAGGTCTTTATTCCTCATTTTTAAATGATGTAAGAAAATCTATCTCTCAAAAAAAAAGTTCTGCTGAGTTTCTTTCATGGTCATCTCTGAAAAATGAAACTTCTTTAGGAGAGTTAGAGATGTGTTTCATTTTGTATAAGTGCATTGAATAGGAGGAGGAAAGAGCTCAAGGGAAAGTGGAAGCATGGTAATAAATAAAACAGTCTCTGTCTGTCGCAGCTTGATGCTATCAAAATTTTTAAAAGGTGAAGTCAATAAAATGACTGTCCTTAACTGCCATTCAAACAGCAGTGTAGTGTTTAATTCCTAGTGTAGCTAAGATACCACTTTCCAAACATATAACTTGCTTGAGATTTGAACAATGATAGAAAAAGCTTCCATGAATTGGCACATTATCTTGTTCTGAGATTCTCAGAATGTTTAATGATCTCTTTTATTTTTTTTAAATTTGGTGGGTTTTTTAATCCAGTGATGATGGTACTAAATACAGTTCTTTAGGAATGTAGTTTTGGCAGCTAATGAATACACTAACTTTTTTTGCTTGTAACTTAACATTTTTATGTTACAGCCTTTCACTTCAACTGTTTACCAAAAAATAGTCCAAAGTGAACAGTAGCAGTTTTCTTGTATTTACAGTATGCTTTTTAAACAAAACAAAATGAAAAGCATGATCTAGGGTTGATTGGCATTGTTTGTATAGTTCTCATCTAGTGAAGAATAATATTAATTAGTTCAAATTTCAGTTCTCAAATAGAAGGTACTTGGAGGAGTAAAGAAAACAAATTGCCAGAAAAAGATGAGGAATGTAGAAGAATACTGTGCCCAGGATCTGTACAGGAGCTGACTTTGGAAGTACTGTGAATTACCCCCTTGCAATTCTGTTTTCAATCTCCGATCATGTGAGAAATGATGGTACCAGAATAATCCCATGAAATTTAGGTTTTATTGGCTAAAGACTCCTCAAGGGGTTTTATGTTCTTAAATCTTTTTGTGAATATTTTCTAGTTAATTTTAAGAAAATCAGAATTTGTTCACAAAGAACAGTCACCTTGGGCATTCTAAACTACAAGCTTTTTTACTTGGTGGTACTTTAAATGTGCTTGTCTGACTGTACATTTTATTCTACTGTCTTCCTGATACTAGTTACCAGTTCTAATACTTGTGTGCCATCAAATTACATGAACATAGTCACGCTGCATTTTAGAAATATGTATTTTTAGTATGAACTATGCTATTGTTGATTAAACCTTAATAGGGTTGAGGTTTTCCTGCACTTAGAATTCATTGATTTCCAAGTAAACATAGCTGGGCCAAAACCGAAGCAATATAGACATATCCCCTGCAAATTGAGGACTTAAATACTTGGGGGTATTATACCTTTTTTCAGGTGATAGAAAAATTAATTAAGTTTTAAGTATTTTATGTGATAGCATAAATAGTATGTTGGTCTCATACAGTTACTCCAGAATAAGTATTTCCTTTCTTATATTTCGAAAGATTCTTTGGAAGCTAGAAAGGTTTTAACATCTTTTTGAGTTGATAATTATGGGTTAGGACATCATTCTGTTTGTATTCAGGCATGCTGCAGTAGTAGAATGTTTATTTTCTTTCCCAATACTTGGGATGAAAAACTGAAACTACTTCTATTCACTCACAGTTATGTCTCCATTGTCTTTTCCCAGTGGAACTGACTGGGACACAATCACGTTAAAATAAAAGGTGGCTGGGGGGTGCTGGAGAAAAAATGGTAAAGGGTGGCTTTTCTGATTTCTCCTATCAAATCTGTATTGTCAAGTGTGTATTTGTAAACTAGTGGCTAATAAAGCCGTAAGATTTTGGGGGTCTTTTTTTTCTCCCCTCCTCTATTATTTCTTTTTGGGTTTGGTACATAAAACTTCTAACCACACCTGCAAAAACAGCTTTACAAATCTTACCTTTCAGTAGATTTTATAACACATTTTAGCTCACTGGAGTACATCAGATTAAAAATACTTTTTTTTTCACTGTTTATATGGTAAAATTTTTCTTAGGCAGGTAAGGTGAATATTGATAAGGTGAAATAGGTAAAATTATCAAAAATTTTACTTGAATGGCAGTATAATTGCATTTAACAGATAATCATCCACCACCCCAACTTTCTAATAAAAAAATAGATTTTGTAGTTTTTAGTTAATGAAACTAACACAACTGCATGAGAAGTAAAAAGTATTTATCCAGGTATAAATTGTTAACACCAACTATAAACACCTACTTTTCTACCCCTGTTACGTTCCCCGTATAAAAGTAGGAACTACTAACTAGGACAGACTGTTGCTAGACAAGTTTTGGTTTTAAAATGTTATGCTTTGTTTCCAGACAACAATTTATTTGGTGGGCTGCACATTTATAGTGAGTTTTATAATAGACTTTATAACTACAAGTTTTCAAAAATCACACTCTATTTATAATTTTTTCAGGAGATAAATCTCCCCCTAAACTTGAACCATCAGATGCATTACCTCTTCCTTCAAACTTGGAGACTAATTCAGAACCACCAACCCTCAAACCAGTAGAACTCAATCCAGAGCAGAGTAAGCTTTACAAAAGAGTAAAATTTGATAATGAATTATATAGCACTTCCATTCAGAAAGAAATAAATGGACACACTCCAGAACACTTACTTGACAGTAATCTCAATGAGTCGACTGTTTCTGCTGTAGCTGAGTCATCAACTGATGTAAACAGACGTACATCCATTCTCTTCTGCAAATCGAAAAGTATAAGCCCCCAAAAGTCTGCAAAGAACACTGAAACCCAGCCAACTTCTCCACAGCTAGGGACCAAAACCTTTTTGTCTGTAGTCCTTCCAAGGTTGGAGACACTTCTGCACCCAAGGAAAAGATCAAGGAGTGCATGTGGAGATTCTGAGGTTGATGATGAGTCCCCTGTAAAGCGCTTGGATACAGGTAAATGTTTACAAAACTTATTTGAATGGATGCATCTGGAAAGTTGACATACCTGTTATTTTCTTTACGTACATGTGATTGTAAATCTTCATATTTTAGCACTTAGAATAGGTTTTCCTCATAGCTGAGTTCAGAAAATTACAGTCATTTTTGTGTTGGCCCTATACAATTAGACTTTACTGAACCAAGTTTTGGTTCTTTGGTTTCATGATGCAGTTTTCAAGATTACACATATAGGTGGGTGAATTTTTTATTTATTTCCTTTTGTTGAAACCAGTAGGAAAAATGAATCAGCTGGTTTTCTGCGAATTCCTTGTTAAATTACATGGAATTCACACGTAGTGCCAAAACTAGAACTCTTACAAGCAGGGCCATGAAAAATACCTGTTCTATGTGTGACTTCATTTCACTGTATTGTTACTCTAAGCATATTTTCACATTACGAATCTGATGACTGTGTTGTGAGGTGCTTTGTATATCCATGTGTTTTAGGGAAGTGTTAAAATCCCAAGGTATAATGACACTTCTCGTGACCTTTTCTTTAGTCTGTACACTTAAAATTAAGTTGAAGAATCAAAGTGTAAGATTATGCTCTTAATGGGACTTTTCTAAAGAACATTTTAAAGAGAACATTATCTGGATATGTTAGTACAGAACAGCACAAGACATTAGTTACACCTTTTCTTAGCAAAATGTAGTTCTAGTTAATCAAGAAGTTTGTATAAAAGCTTTGAGGAAGAAAAGCAGCATAAGGAAATTACTGAAGTACATTTCCTTAATGTCATCCATGGACATTGCTACGACTTTTATATTACCTTTGAAATAAATACTCTGTTTCATTGTCCTTTTGGTAACCCATATGCAGGTATGAAAACAGCATGTGGGTTTTTTGTATCTTTGATTGAAAGAGATAGGAATTTAATTTGAACATTCATTGTGAAGATGTGCTCCAAAAGCTGTTGAGTTTGTGTGTGTGTGTGTGTATTTGTGTATGTGTGTTTAAAAAGAGGGTTTTGGTTGGTTTTTAGGTAGTTGTTTTTTTGAATGATCGAGTGAGCATGAGAAAATGTTAAGTAAGATTTGGTGGGGGGAAGTGTCTTTCATTTATATTTTTGGGTTTTTTGTTTGTTTTGCCTCTTTGGAAAGCCCCACCTTCCATTCCATTTCATAACAGCTTGGAAAGAGTATGCAGATTTGATCTGGTACTTTAGTTCTGAAGTAGGAACAAACTGAAGGTAGTGTGATGGTATTAATAAAGATTAACTTGTTTTGTAATATAAAAAGCTTTGGTTTCCAAATATTCTAATTTACCAGTCTGTAATCAGGATAATTTCATTATGTACCTGTATACAGATTGCATTTTATCACACACACAGTGAATCATTTTGTGCTAGATCACACATTAATACTAATTTCTTGAAATTTTCATGTTAAACACTGTGAATTGTTTCTTTGAAGAAAAAAAAAGTTTGGTTTTTTTATTTTTTAAGAAAAACAGCAACAAAACCAAAACTGGATTTCTGAATATATTTTGTTCCTTTTCTCTCTCTGGATTTAGATGTATGTGGGTCAAATATAGTTTTGATTATCTTCAAAACAAACAACCCAGTTACAGGAATAAAATCCAAAGATTAAAAGGTTTTTTTATTCTTATTTTAAAACAAAAATATGTAGTCTCTTCCTGAAGCTAGTGAAGATACATACAGGATTAAATTTGTGTAGAACTAATACTCAGGGTATTTATAGTTAAGATTTGTACTTGTTCAAGAAGAGACTATGTATGTGAATTGAAATAGTTTAGCCAATTAATATTCACCGGAAAATATTCTAGTTATTTTTTAATAGTATCCTGGTTTTTAAGCATACAGTTCATACAGATGTGTCAGCTTATCTGATCTTACTCCTGTGATTCGTTTTCCTGTTTGCAGCCAAACATTTTACTTTCACACTGGAAACTTCAATCCTTGTGTTATTTTCAAATTTGTGTCTCCACAATAATTTAAGTAATTTGCAGTTGGCAACTCCCTTGAGTTCCGATTCAGCAGGAACCCAGCACAAACCTCAAATGCTTTCCAAGAGTTAAAACCAGTTCTGTTGTTTTGTGTATGCAACTGGTGTTGATTCGTGCAGATCTCTGTGTTATGATAAAAATACATTAGATGATGTATACTGTAATATATTTTTTCTATTTGGCTATTTTTTTACAAAATTTAATGTAATGCTGCAGGTAAAAATGTTTTTATTCAGTAAAATCCAGCAGTCATGAGCCTTTCCTTCCAAAACCATCCAGTCGTAGAAAAAAGCATGCTTCAGCGTTGTTGTGTGTGTTCCTGTGAGTTAACTTCATGAGCAATTCCTGTAGTTGAAAATGAATTATTATTGCATAGTTTTCTTTGAACGGTATGAATGTTAAATATCTTCAATTCTACTGGATATAGAAAAAATCTTAAAAATAGACTTTGCTTAATATGCAAAGCATTGAAATTTTTAAGTGGTGGAGAGCCGTGCTGTCACATTTTTTTTCCCTTCTTACCTGTTAATAACCAATGTGGGTTTTTTTGGTGTTACTTAAGGATGCCTTGTAGTTTCTGTCCCTCACTGTATTCAGTCTCCTCCATATTTCCCCCTTACATGTGTTCTTATATGAAGAGGTTCAAAGGAAGACTCTAAAGCTTATTTAGTTTAGTAAAATCTCACTTTGTTGTTTCATTATTCTCGTAGACTGCTTTTATTATGCTCTCTTGAATTACATTTGGGGTTGGTATTTTTGCCAGTTAGTTTCAAGAAAGACATATACAGGATCCACTGACACTACTTTGTGGTATCCCATATGTTTTTGGCTTTTATACACAAAATAATTATTGAAATGCTAGCTTTTTTCAGAAATAGAGGACTATTGAATAGTATGACTTTACCTTCAAAGAGGACTGAAAGCAGTTCACTTTAATACTCTGACCTCCTTTTATATATGAACTTCTAAAATATATGAAGCAATAGTGTAATGTAATCTTAAATTTAAATTTCCTAGTGCTCTAGTAGGGCATTATCACAGAGCACATCTGTCTTGGTAGTTATTATGTGGAACTGACAGCTACATAGTGGAGAGATGTGCTTAAAAATTTCCCATGCATACTTGATGTATCTTGGGTTTGCTTCATATGATATCTAGCAATTTCAACAGGAAGATAGGTTATTTTTACTTAGGAAATTTTGGTCACATCAGAGATTGATGTATGATTCTTGAAGGTTGGGCATGTCAAATCTTAACTGGGACAATTTCAGTGACCTTTTGAAAATATTCATTGTGTTCTTACCTTGCTCTTTTGTTACAAAGATTAATCCTTTTTGTCAGGAAAATGGTGCAATTATTTCATCTGAGGAAAAATGACACTGATTAATGGATAGAAGGTAGATTTTACTGACCATTAAAACATGTGCCTCTATCAGTTGTGTATAGGTAAGATAGCAAGTGGAACATGTTTTTGTTTTAAAAAACCTTTTAAACATTGCAAAAAGCTAGATTAGGTTCATGTGAAATGTGCATGTATTTTGTTGTTATCAGTCACCTTTAAGCTTTCATAGTAGCTTTAGGTTAGTAATGCACAGTTACTGTGTTGGTATTGTCTATTTTAGTTGAAAACCAAGGATTTAAAATATACTATGCTAGAGCAATCATTTTAACTTATCATAGAATTAGGATTTCAAATAGTGGTTATTATAGTGCAATACATGGGGTTTTTGTTATTTCTTGACCAAATAGCAGTAAAGGAAAATTTCAGTGAAACATATAATTGACTTAGTATTCTTACTTCCAGCTACACGGGTTTTCTCAATGTACTGAAATAGATGTAAACAAATATTTATAATATGGATCACTGATTTAGAATACTTCACACAGGAAAAAGCACAGGTTTTAATACATTTTTATCATTTCTTAATACATTCCTTTCAGTTATTAATGTACAACCAACATAATTGTATCTTATTAAATCTATTAGTAAATGTTGGGCTGACTTTGTTTCTGGTTTCTGCTCAACTGCCACAAAATGGTGGCACATAAGAATTGTCTGCAAGTAACCTGTATATGAATTCCATTCGTGTTTGGTAGAATTTAATGTTTTAGTGATGACCACTATTACCTAATTTCATGTGCGATGATAAGGATAGAGATTGTCTGGGGTGAAATGGAACACAGGTTATTTTTTTAATTCTTCGATACTTGTTATTTAATAAAACTTTTGCTCTCTGGAACACAGGCTCATTTGACTGAAAATCAGGCTTCATTTGTGCAGCATTAAATTACCAGTCTCTAAATGGAGGAAATAAACATGTATATCTAAGAAATTTATGTCCTCTGAATAGATGACAAACTCAACTAGAGGTTCGTCAGTGAAAAGAAACCCAAATTGGCATAATTGCTCTTCTGGTTAACATAGACAGGAATGACAGTGAGTGTGTGTATATATATATCTATGAGTATAATGCAGTAATTTGACTAAATCTATTGACAGATCCACAGTCCTGATACTTTGAATTAAAACTACTTGTTTTCTTTAGATGCATAGAGATTGTTTGTTTCATTTTTTATTTGAAATTTAGTTATTTGAAGCACTTAGCAATGTCTAAGAATTTCAACTGCCTACCTTCAGGAAATTGAAAAACATAAAACATTTTCAGGTGTATATACAAGCAAACAGAATATTGGAGATTGTGAAGGCCTAAAAGGAAATATCCCCTGGCTTGTTAAATTTGTGAGTGCAGAGACATGGGGACTGTGGCAGTTGTCAGGATAAGTTTGTTTGGTTGGGTTTTTAATGAGTTGATAGGCCACTGAGAAACCTATGACCATTTGCTAAGAAAATAAATCAAATGAAGGAGAGAAATTGGAAAAAAAAAAAAAAGAACCCTGCCGAATTTCTTAATTTTGTTTTTGGCCCACTCAAAATTTAGGCAGGAGTTCTGGTAGCTCTACTAAAATTTTTTGCTGATTTAGTTTCTGGGAATGTTTTGAAATATAGAAGGTTTTTGTAGTACATTTCATAAGTTCATAAGGTAGAAAGAAGGGGAAGGAAACTATTTTATACCAATCAGCACTTGCAATGACATTTAAGAAGTTGGGTTTATTTCATCTAAAGAATCATAGTATTAGTTTCCTTACCTTTAAAAATCCCTGTATTGTTTCTTGATTTATATTTTTAAGATGGAGGGAATTTTGAGCAACATAGTTAAGAATGGTGGGGTTGATGAACACCTGGATAAATGGAGAGTTTGTGCTTTTTTCTAGGCTTGTGAAGTATGTGCATACATAACGTATATTATACACTAGTATTTTTGATTTTTTTCTTGGGTCTTCAACATGTTAATTTCTTTGAAAGTACTGTCTTTTGGGTTATTTTGTAAGATATTAATTATTAGTACCCAACTTACAATTGCTGTGTTTTCTAAGACGAAATAACCAAGTCTTCTCTAATAATAAAGAAATATTTCAGGATGCACTTCTGTTTTCTTGATGCTGTGGAGCCTTTTACTCTATTCTGGTATTTAATTTTTCTTTTAATATTTAACTCATTTCTTGGCCCAGGTTTGGCTTTCTAAAAAATTAAATGTCATAGTCCCCTATGTGCTTCATCTGTGACATTTAAGACTATTTTTCTGTGTGGTGCAGATGGTAAGCAGAACTGTGGGATTTATTGAAGATATTAAAAAAAAAAAAAACAGTGAATTTTGAGATCCACCCTATGCTTTTTATATGTGTTCTTAATTTAAGATACTTGCCACAGTATGATTGACTGCAAATTAGTGCCTCTCGGAGAACGTTTGTGCATGGATTTGTAGTTTGTGGGTTTTTTCCTTTCCCCATTTTTCCACTCAATGAGAATAGTTTATGTAGTTGCATGCACAGATGGATGTCTTCCATAAAGAGTAATTATGGTAGGATGTGGTCTTTCACTGTATCATACATACAGTCCAATATTTTTGGACATTTTTAATTGATAGCTCTCTTTGCGTTTTCAAGTCTAGTACCCAGACTTAGTTTCTTTGGTGTATATAGACAAAGTGTACACATTAAGAAGATATCCCATACAGAGAAACATGTATTACTCAAGAATAATAATACTTGAAGCAAAGTTGGTTCAAGTTTTCATTGGCCATGCCATCACTTTGACAGGCTATAATTCTATCGTGGTAATGCTCCCCCACTTTCATTTTCCTCTCTCATTTCCTTCCTTTTTTTTTCTGTTTTCTTCTTTGACTTTTCCTTTTTCCCTTTCCTCCAAAGCTGTAATAATACTGTTGTCACTCAGAAATTACTGCGCAACAGCATGTCATTGGAAAAAAATGGTGACAGAAGCAGATACTGAGAACTAACACTGAGAACTCACCTACAGCTGATAAGCATGGCTAAGTACTCCTGAGTTCTGTGAAGAAATTCTTTGTAGAAGATAAAAGTACTTTTGGTCTGAGGGGAAAAAAGCAACTATAGATTCATCTGATTGGAAACAAAGATGTGAACATGCAAGTCAGCCTTTTTTTAACTCTTTTGTTCAGCGTTGCCTAAAAATAGCAAAGCTGGGATGATATTTAATAGCTCTTGATTATCTTCACTTGATGGTGCTTCAAGCACTGTCAGGTTGACTGAATGAGCAGTGAAACATCTCATTTGGTCTTTGCAGCTCCTTTCATGGAAGCCAGGAAGACAACAATCTTAGGATTGCAAGCACTGTTAATTATTGCTAGGCTGGCATAATTTTTTTAGTACGATGTTTGCAGTCTCTGAAAGGATTCAGATCGTGCACTTCCTCAAGCACACTGCAAGCTATCATGGAAGGAGGCTGTAAACTGGATGTTTTATACTGAATCATGGGAAGTTTTAGTCTCCCTTCATGAAATACCTCTCAAGGTACAAAAGGCCTGGAAAATTAGGACCAGGAATGCAGCTGTGTAACTTAATGAAGTCATTCAAAGACTTGCAGTTTACTGTGTGTCCTGTATGTTGTCTCAGGAGTGGCAGATCTCTGGTAAACATTTCTGCCTTGATCTTTCTTTCAGGTAGCAACTTCAGTTTCATTTTCTGTCCCCTGTCCTAGAATAAGGCCCAAATTAAGAACCAGTTTTTCTAAATAGCTGTAAAAGGGAAATAAATGGTAAATTATTGGGTTAGCTTTTAATAGAGTAGGATGGCTGGACCTACTTACATATGAGAGCTCTGAAGTGTTCTGTCCATCTGTTTCCTTTTCTTTGGATACAATACCCAAAAGTTGTATTCTCACAATTACAGAGAAACCCTTACTTTCAATAAAGAAAAAAAATGTTTTGGTAAAAGCTCTGTGTAAAATCTGTGTAGACAGTAATTTGTGAAAGTTAGTTCCATTTAGGAATAGCTCCATTTAGGAAATGGAACAACTTCCCTTTGTAGGTCCTGCTGGGCTGGTCTGAAAGACTGCTAGGCACTAGGTTTTTCATGCAATTTATTGATAAATAATTATGATTTTTTTCATTCTGCAAGTTGAGAATTCAAATAACCTTTATTCATTTAATTCTTCAAGAAACCTCCTAAGTTTTCTTTCTTCTATATCAGTATTTTATAGAGAGGAAGTAGAAATCTTCAAATGGAAAATATGTAAGAAAGTTTGTTTTTTTCTAGAGGATCTTTACCGTTTGTGTTTATGCATAAATCAGCAAAGATGTTTGGAAAAAAGATTCTGATCTTAAATGTTCTTAAGTAGTCCTTCATCCTAAATATTACTGGCTTTCTGTAGTAATTTCTTGGTTCCTGAATTACATTCCATTGATCTATGGGTTATTCAGGCACTTGAAGCTTGTATTTTTGCAATCATCTGTGTGTGTTTTATGTGTCATAAATTACATAAACCAAAGCTCACTAATTACAAATTCAGTTTGTAAAGGTAGTTTTAAATTCTTCAGGTTTTGGGGGGGGTTAATGGCGTTTTCTGCTATACTGCTGCTGTTATCATCTGTACCACTGGATCGGCTGATACCGTCTTGGAAGAAGTTGTAACACTTTTTTTGAGAAACGTTTCTGCTTGTATGCTCTTTTTTCCTTTCAGAGTTTTCTGGAATGTTTTCAAACTCCTCCACTAGTGTTGCCTCCCACTTGCGTATTTTAAAATGTCTTGAACAATCATCCTACAGTGCAGTGATCCTATTGTAGTGCAGAGCAACATAACAGTCCTTATCTTATGGAAGCTGTAGTTATTAAATGTTTATTAGTTTTCCTTTCTGTTGTGCAAATCAGATTCCACTGTTGTAGCAGTCTCATCTGATTAGCCAGAGATACTTCTTATTCCCAGATTTGAGGAAAATTAGTAGTTACAGGATGAATTCTTAAGCATTCTTTTGGAACCCATCAAACTGAGCATTCACTGAACCACCAGCTGTGTTCATTATGCGTTACTTAAACCTTCAAAGGTGAAATTTTTCTGGTTAGGATCTTGAAAGCTACTGCTGTTTAGTGTGCAGTTGCCACATCATGGGCTCACATTGAGCTGTCTTTGCTATCTTTAGCCGAGACCAAATTTTAAGCAAGTTTGAAAAACTTTATTTCCAAGGGGACTCTTCACACCAGACTTCATAGTCTGTGTGAGTAACTGGCTCCTGTTTTGCCTGCATACTAAAGACTGTTTTAAGTACTGTAAACTTTGACATACTCAGACATTCATCTGTGTATTCTGAAAAGAATTGTTTCTAATATTCTTACAGCACTCCAGATTTACTATTTGAAGTAGACATTTATAGGGTTACTTTAAGGTTCACTTTTTAAAACTTTGTGGATGCCTTCCTATTGCTGCATTATGCCCATTTTCAAGGTTTACATTTTTAAGAATACAGTAACTTCTGATTATTTACTACCTTAAAGTATTCCTTTATCCTGTCTGTGCATATATAAATCCCCTTAAATCCGTGGCATCCCCTTTCTTACTTTTACTGGAGGTATTTTTAGATACGTTTCTAAACCATGTTCTTGATGCATATCATGCATGTGGAGGTTGTATTCTGTGCTTTCAATGACTTTCAGTATTTTCTTTTTCAAGAAAGAGGCCTGAATCGAAGTGAAACTTTTTATTTAGGTTGTCTCTTTTGAAACCTTAGCTGAGTATTAGTGTTAGAATACATGGGACACTTGTGTCATTCTCACTGTCTCTGGACGGTGCTGTAAGGATGGCTTATTTATTTGAAAGCTCTGTTACCTTTCAGAGAGACTTAATGGCTTTTTCACTGTCTTCCAGGTTCTCATATTAACTAATATCATGCTGGGTATTTATCTCTTTGGATCCTAATTATTTTCTATTATCCTCAACATGGAATGGAATTCAATTAAATGATCATTTTGGAACGCAGAAAGACAATTACATTTGAAGTAATTATTTTGGATCATGTTGGAGACACCACCCATCCTTAAAACAAAACAAAAAAAAAAATAGAAATGAACACTCTTGGAGGAAGTCTTTGGCATATATGAAACTATGCTCTTCATTCAATATATTGCCCCATTTCCGTAAGTTACAAAGTTGTACGTGTTGTAGTATATGTGACACAGATTGGTCGCAGAGTTTTACCAGTCCCAGCGTTCTTATTCCCAGAACATGTTCTGGGACAACAGATTAGTTAAGAATGCTACGTCTCCATCCTCTTCCCTTCCCCCAAAAAAACAGTCTTGTCTTCCTTGGAGAAGTGCAACATATAAAAAAAAAGTTTATTTTAATAAAATACGTTTTCCTTTAATGTATACATATTTAATGAAGACTAACATCACTGGTTCTGGGTAAGTGCACAAGTCAGGGGTTGATTAGTCCTTACTCGGTTAAATGAACCTAAATAGTGTTATATAAGTGCTGGTGCACTGTGTGCAGCCATTTTTTTGAATGCTCCCAATGTTTTTAGTGGTTGAATCTCAGCTATTCAGCTCTAGTTTTAGTACAGCACTTCATCTTACATTTGGATATGCTTGGTTTTCATCAAACGTAGTAGAGTTTTAATTGCTTTAGAATAATTTTGTACAAGTTTGGCTTCTTTATTTTTACTTCAGTAGAACCATAAGGTGTGATTATAGTCTGAAATGGACAATTCTGTATTCTGTGGCAGCATTCTGTACATTCATGGAGAATGCTGTGCTGTTCTTTGGACTACCCTGAGTTTTGTTCTCTCTTTTTTTCCAAACTTCTGCTGTCTTTTGGGAATTACCTTTTCCTGCTTCCATTGATTTGGTGTGGGCAACAAGATTCTAATTTGCTTGATGTAGGTAGTCAGTGAAAGTTTTAATTGCAGTTTAAGAACAAACTGCTACTGCTGAGAAAAAGTTAAAACTTTGCCTGATAAGTACAGTTTTCAGCACAGTTAGAGACCTGTGGAAAATTATCAAGCTGATCATCTTTGCCTTACTTTTTTTTCTTCTTAGTTAGCATTTCTTTATTTTTGAAATGTTTTGTATGCCATGATTGACAAGGAAGTAAATTTTCCATGTAAATTGAAGTTGAACTCAAGATTAGAAATGGCAGTAACCCTGCATTTAAGATTGATAGTGGGCTTTGTTATTTGTGAATTCCTGGGTTTTTTTAAATTGAAAAAAATTGAATTCTACCTCTGAGAGTGGACTGCTTTTTTGGAGAATCTTAAGAACAGAGAGGAAAAGAAAAAGTAATTATCCACTAATGTAAGGTTTTTAGTTTGATCTTTAGGACTTCTTATGGGAGGGAATTGTTGTCAATCAGGGATGCTGCTGAAGGGAGCATGTGTAAGAAGTTCAGTACCTGACATGGTTTCACTCCACGACTACAGAGAAAGCTCATTTGATCTAACAAAGTCATGAGCTTTTGGAAAGTTGCAAGCAAGATGAGTTACTTCTCCCACGGATTTTCTTTATTTGACCTTCTTAGTAATATCTACTGATTCAATAAAATGCACACTCCTTAAAGCAAATGGAAATCTTCTTTAATCTCACTTTTTCTAGCAGCTACAGGACATTTTGTGTTTTGTGATTCATGAGAGAAAAGAGTTTTGTAGTGATCTAAAAGAAAACAAATTCCAAGCTGTAGAATATAAATGCAGAATATCTGATATTTTTTTTTTGCACATCAGTGCTACTACCATGAAGCACTTAGATTTTATTGCCTGGATTACAAGGTCACTTGGGAACTGCTGCATCTGTGACTAGATATGTATGTGTTTGTTTCAAGTAAGCACTGAGGTCTTCCTTTCTTAAAATAATGCCTATTCCCTATAATTTCTGAAACGTGAATTGTATAAACTTGAGTCTTACAGATTGTGTAAGCTCCTATCATTTGGGGCTTGATACTCAGGAAGTTTACTCCTGCTGATAACCTGTATGTACTTTGCTTTTCATACTTCCACAAGCAAGAGAGAAATATGTTTGAGAAGTTCTGAATTCTTGTGCACTTTAATATTCCTTATTTGTCAGAAAAATTTGGGTGGGTTTTTTTCCCCACTTGTCATAGTTTAACCCCAGCTGGCAACAAAGTACCACCCACACACTCACTCCCTTCCCCACTCCTACCTCCCTCAATGGGATGTGGAAGAGAATCAGAAAAAAGTAAAACCTGTGGGTTGAGATCAGAACAGTTTAATAACTGAAATACCTTCCACTTTCACAGTTCGTTGGGAACCTGAGCTGTGCCCTGGTTCTGGTAGGAGTCATTACTTATCTGTCTTTCAGTTTAAAATTCAGTCTGGGATCTGACTTGTTTCTGCTGACAGCTGATTCATATTAGCTAGATGCCCGAATGATAACTTGAGTAATGTGTCTCCTTCTTGTGGTAGGATGAAAACAAAACAGTTCATACACCTTACTTGAAAAATAAATCTGACAGGATATTGAAGAATAAAAAATAGTTATTTGCAGAGACTTAAGAGATCTCCTTTGCTGAATCTTTATTCAGCTTTTCATTTCAGATGCCATGTGAAGTGTACTGTGATAGTGTATAGGGAAATTTAAGCTTTCTCACAAAGCATACTCTTTTGACAAGTCTCCACACAGTCTAGGACTGAACTCCTCCTTAATCTCCAGCTATTTTTACGAAGTTGCTGAGAGTGAAAACAAGATTAGTCAACAGCATGTAGTTTGGTGCTTGACACTCAGGACAATACTACTTTTATCATTTTTTTTCTGTAAGAAATCAAAGGCAAATATGGGAGTTACAAAACAAACACTTAAATGAATGTTTACAGTGTCAACTAAGTGACAGTAAAAGAGAATGCTTACCTGTAAATCTCTCAGAACATGAGTAATTTCTCCTTTTTCTCTTAAAAATGTAAAATTGTGTTGATAATCTAAATGGAAGGTCTCCTGGGGTGGAGGGGAAAATCCTTTAAGTCACTGTATGGAAATACCTCGATAAATGACTGGATTGTTCAAAGTAACTTGCTAATCTCAAGTTTCTTAGTTGTCACCCTTCTTTGCAAAGGTCTTTGTAGCAAGCAGACTGGAAGAATTAAACTTAATAGAGGCAATTCTGCCATAATTGTTTTATATAGAATGCACTGTGAAGGGGCACATGAACGTACATAACCTTATTTGACTACCTATGAATGTACAAAGATCATGATGATGTTTTTTTTTCTACTCAGCTTCAACAACCTGACTGTCTAAAGGGTTGAAAACATTAAATATAAAGACTGATTTGATACTCCATTTGGCATTTCCCATGTTATAATCTTTACTTTGTTTTTTTGGGGTTTTTTACATTAGCTAAATTGTCATTCTGTCCTTAAAATCTGGACAACAGGAACCCCCTATTTATAATACTGTGCCTTGAAATTGAATATTTTGTTAATATTCATGTTCTTTTTCATCACACCAGAATACTTGAAGTACAGAACAATAATGATACATCGTGTGAATACAAAAAGTTGTTAATGAGAATGGTGGGGGTTCCAGTTTGATGCAGTTTATTTTTTGTGTTATGTTGTAGGTCTGTCAAATGGCTTTGGAGATGAAAGTAAAGAAAGAGCATTAGATGATACTCCAGGAAGAAAAGTTGAACCTCGTCGCCGCTGTGCATCAGAATCTAGTATTTCATCTAGTAACAGTCTCTTGTGTAACTCAAGGTAAAACTATAAATCTGAAATACAAATTTGAGACTGAATATATCAGTTTTCTGTATTGCTTGTGACCCATATTGGAGTGCGTGGAGTGGATTGCATAAATTTTTGAAAAAATCTTTTGGAAAATTTTCTCAGTTTTGTCAGGTTTGAACCACCTTTCAGCATTGCTGGTATTCTTTTGTTGAATTCAGGTTATTGTTCAGATTCCATGGTTTCTTAAAATTCAAGCATGCAGAGAACAAATTTACCATTTTGTGTGTATAGACGTTTCACAATTGAAAAGACTTGAATTTGTAGTGAAAAATTAAAGAGAGAATAGTTCTATGTTTCCTATGTAGTAGAACTGTTGGAGCAGGGGGAACATGTTTTCATTTGTCCAGTATGCAGTGTAACACTGGAAGATAGAGCAGCTTCTGTCACTTGTGCTTGTCTCTCAACCTGTACAGCAGTTGAGGTGCGGTTGCATACTGTTTGTCTTTTGATGATAGCCAGGAAATTCTGTACATGAAAATAATCAGGGGTTTGGCTTTTACATTGTTGTTTGTATTTGTTACATAGCATTTTTTTAGAACTTGCTGCTCTAATTTTATTCTGTACTGATGAAATTTAAATTCTTTTTCAAAGTTTCAATTCATAGTGAACAATGTTAATTATCAAGTAATGGGCTTAATATTAATACTTTTGTAGTTTCAGCCTACCAAAGTGTGGTAAAGGTAAACCTGCCTTGATACGGAGACACACACTGGAAGACCGAAGTGAATTGATATCATGCATTGAAAATGGAAACTATGCCAAAGCAGCAAGAATTGCAGCTGGTAACTAAATAATTGTATTCTTAATAGTGTTGTATAACTATGATTTTGTCCGTTTATTTGACAGATTCTAGCAGTCTCATTTTCACTACTTAAGTACATTAGGCATTCTGAAAGTGGCAGTGATATCACTTCAGAAACTGTGTATACACCTGAGAAGTCTCTGAGTCTGGCTGCATTCATCCTGTCAGATTGTGTATGACCTACTCAACATTAAAATACCATTTTCTTTGCAGCTGAGAATAGTGTAGGTTTCTCTCTTGTTAGCTGCCCTGAAGAAGAGACCTTGTACTGGTTTTATGTATCAGATACAGTTCTACATATATATTTTTCAAAATAGTCTGTGAGTGAAGGATGCATTAATCTATACCCTCATGGCCTTTTCTATCTGGCATGTGAATACTTTACAAACTGTTACTAACAGAGCAGAGAAATAGCAACTTCTTCAGAGAATGGTTGAACAAATTTTTTTATGTGATGGCTTTAAACACTTTTTTTCTTGCTCTTACCAAGTCTTAACCACTCTTTTCCCCCAGTTCTTTTTTATAATGTTGAAATAGAACATGTATCTGCATGCCATCTTTCATTATAAATAAGCAATACCCATTTTAAATAAGAGCAGATTGAGAAGAATTGAGGACTAAATTATGTTTTGGCAAGTAAAGAGCTACTTCTGTCAAGTATTGCCTTACTGATAAGAGGAAGTGCAACTGCAACCTCTGAACTGTATTTTGGTACCACATTTCCCCATACAAGAAGTGCCACCTCATCTTACAGCGTATGAGCTTTGATAACCTTCTACCCTTTGATGACCACACACCCCCACTTCCATCTTGGGGGTACAACTCACTGGCTTCTGCCCAGTCTCTTGACTGTATCCAGTTGTGGTCAACTGAAAGGCTTAAAGCTGAAAGGCTTCAATCCAGTGGTGAGCAACAGAGAGGAAAATGGAGGATTCTGGTAGAAGTGTGCAGTAACATAAACTCAATTGTCTATTATGCTGCTTCATGAGAAGAAATAAACCACTAGTGCAGCTGCTTCCTGGAACCCTGTTGATGTTTTTGAACTTTACTGTAGGAAAGGGTAGGGTAGAGAGACCAAGAGGGCTTGTTAAAAATAAATAGAAATTAAAATGCAGGTTAGAATTTAGGCATAAAAACAGATAGGTGTACCAGACAAACCTTGCAAGTTATCAGGTGCTGATTTCTCTATGGATATCCAACACTTATGAAACAAACCAGTTTGTTTGATTTTGAAGATGCAACTTGCATCTTCAAAATCATCGCCTCACTGACAGGATTGTCATCATAGTTTTAAAAGAAACTGGTTATTCGGAGTACTGTAATTTTATGTTTTCTTTTGAGCTTTTTCAAAGGGAAAAATTATTAGAATTTGGCAAATGCTTCCTAAGAACTAAGATGTTTTAAGATATGCTGTTTCTAGAAGTGTCTAAACCGTTGTTCTTTATCTGTAGACTTGGATTAAAGTACTAGTATCGTGTAAAGAGCTGTTATGAACACTACCTGCTTTTTATTGGTATGTGTGTGAAAGGTGATATTGGTATTTGGATTTCAATGATCATGAGCTATTTGAGGAAACCAAGAACTGCAGAAGATTTGTCTAAAGTTTCATCCTGGAACATTTTAATTGTATATTTATTTGTTCTTAGAAGTTGGGCATAGCAGTATGTGGATTTCAACTGATGCTGCAACATCTGTTCTTGAGCCTCTGAAAGTAGTATGGGCCAAATGCAGCGGATATCCCTCTTACCCAGCTCTGGTAAGTACACAGCTTTCATAAGTATGCTGTTGATACTGTTTCTGGTCTGAAAACACAGTGTGTGAACTTAAGGTAATTGATAATTTCGCATTCAGGTTGAATGAACGTGGCTTATTCTGCCTGCTTTACCATGCATTGAGTTTGTAAAGTTACTGCAGTATCAGATTTTAAGTCAATAATCTCTGCTACCCTGCCCATCCTTGGAGATGTGCAACACTTATGTGTCGTGGTTTAACCCCAACTGGCAGCTCAGCCTCACACTGAACAGTGAGTGCCCCCCACTCATTCACTCCCTTGGTGGGAGGGGGAACAGAGTCGGAAGAGTGAAAGTGAGAAGGCTCATGGGTTGAGATAAAGACACTTTAACAGGTAAAGCAAAAGCCACACACAAAAGCAAAGCAAAACAAGGAATTCATTCACCACTTCCCATGTGCAGACAGGTGTTCAACTATCCCCAGGAAAGCAGTGCTCCATCACATGGAAGGGTTACTTGGGAAGACAAACGCCATCACTCTTGAATGTCCCCACCTTCCTTCTTCTTCCCCCCTCTTTACATACTGAGCATGATGTCATATGGTATGGAATATCCTTTGGGTCAGTTGGTCTGAGCTGTCCTTGTGCACCCCTGACCTCCTCACAGGAGTGGTGTGAGAAGCAGAAGAGGTCTTAGCTCTGTGTAAGCCCTGCTCAGCAATAAGAAAACCATCTCTGTATTATCAACCCTGTGTTCAGCACAAATCCAAAAGATAGCCCCCATGCTACCTCCTGTGAAGAAAATTACCTCTGTCTGAGTTTAAACCAGCACACCTCTCTCAGTAGTCTTTTTTTTTCCTGCACTGTACATTATTATTTAAAGGATCAATTGAATAAGCATTTGACAGACATCTTGTTAGTGCTGGAATTATAAGATATTTTCTGCTGTAAAATGAGTATAAAAATACTCTTGATCCTGCAGTTCAGTAAAGAAAGAAAACACTTGGTAGAGTTGGAATAAATTGACTGATTGAAGCTGGTTGTGAATGATGTACTGGAAACTTGAAGCTGTTGTGCTCAAGTTATTACAGGAGAAATAGACACAGCTCTACTTACATCAAAGCTTGCCGAGAAAATGTTGTTGATTAAGTGCTTGGCTTCAGGCATTTGGGGTTATAGAAATAGTTCATACACTTTGACTTGATTTATATAGTAGACTGGAGAGTCATGACTGTTCTATTGTGTATGTGCTGTAATGTAATCATACCAGAGTAAGGTTAAAACCTCTGGAGATGACATTCAGAGCACTTTGAGCTAAAGTGCCCTCAGTGGGTGACTCAAACACTCTTGGGTCAGATGCTAAAAATGTGATTATTTGATTGTCTCTTGAATGGTATTAGCACTAGATTTGAGCTGATCAAGACGAAAGGGCTCCTTTTCTGCCTACTTCTTTATGTCAGTACTGGTGTTTCTGAGAGTGGGATGAGTTCACTGAGGAATTAAACCTCAGTCAAGAGAAGAAAGTTGTAGTTCTATGAGCTCCCCACAGTGTTAGCTTTCTATTCATGTAGTTCCTTTGATCAGTTTACTGTGGATTGTGATTTGTGCCTATGTGGAGTTTGTTGAGTAGGAGATGGGTGGAATAGGCATGGAGTAACATAACGCTTTTTTGGTGGAAGCTGAGCACTTCATATTGCTATCATCTACCTACAGAGGAGTTTTTCCATCAGCATGATTAGTCTAATGTTAGCAGCATATTCCCCCCTCCCTCAACCTTTCTAAACAAAGAATTTGGCTACAACTGCATGCTTTGCTGAAGACTTAAGTCATTAAATTGGAAATTGAATGTGATCTCATTTTTTGTTAGGTTTGTTTGTTTGTTTGTTTGTTTAATTTTTTGCTCCAGAATTTGAGTATGAAGCTTGTATTTTGCAGAAATATTTACACCTTAAGATAGGTTGTTCCTTTAAGGTATATGAAATTCAGACCCCAAAATTTGAGGCCAGTTATGTCTTTTAGAAATCCTGATTCAGCTTCCTAATTCTGAAGCCTGCTTGTCACTCTCAATGTTGTATTAAGTGAAATTCAAATGGGACTTCAAGAAGAACTGATATGGGTAAAAAATGCTTTTTTCAGTGCTTTCAGTTAAATCTACCACTATGCTTCTACTATGCCTATTCAGCTTATGTCAAAAAGTTGTGTAACACAAAGTCAGTTTACGTACAGCGGTTGTTTAGTTTATGATTCTTTTCTCATTAACTTTATTTGTAATATCTTCTTAAATTATGTAGTTTTAAATATTATGAACTGTCCTTTTTTCTCTCTTATAGATTATTGACCCTAAGATGCCTCGTGTTGCTGGCCATCACAATGGTGTTACTATACCAGTGCCACCTCTGGATGTACTGAAAATTGGAGAACAAATGCAGACCAAATCAGATGAAAAACTATTCTTAGTACTATTTTTTGACAACAAAAGAAGTTGGTATGTTATTGAAATGCATTGTTTGATGCGGTGACTTAAAGTTTTAAGAACCTGTACCTTTAGTCTAGAAGAAAATTGAAACATTGTCTTTCCATTGAAATCATTCCTGTGGAAGTATAAACTAATGTTAAAGTTTCATATTTGAGTCTATTTTTGGACCAAGGCATATCATCACTGAAAGATATCTTTTTATGGTCAGTTTGGAAGAAAATAATATAAGTCAGTAAACAGTCTTTTGTTTTTTATTTACAAACTAATTTTGTTTATTGACCTGATAAAATTGTTTCTTTGGCCAAACAGTTTTTTTAAAGGTAATAGTCTAACATTTATATCTTGCTACATCATTACTTTCCGAATTACAAGACTTTTCCCCCCTGTCTGCTCAAGTGTGTTTTCTTTGAATTTTTAACCTCTGTTTAGTTAAGTCCTTTATTAACACTTTCATTTGAAGTTCTTAGCTCTTTCTAAATTTTTCCATTTATTTCAGTATCAGCAATATGCTGTGTAGAACCTGAAGGGGGATAATTCACACAATAAAACATTCTCTTCCCCTTCCGAGTAGTCTTTGGTTTTGGTGGGTTGTTTTTTCTTGGAGGGGGAGTTGGGGGAAGGCAACTAGGTTTTTTGGTGTATTTTAATTTATTAGGATTGGTGTGGGTTTTTTTTTACTAGACATGGAAGCTTCTCATCTACTTTTCATCAAACTATATATTTCTTTTCTGTGTTCTTCATCATCCCTCTCCTCTCCAGGTTTCCATACTGGTCAAGCTAGCTGTAAATATTTTGTATCTCAGATTTTCTCTTGAATTTCCTTACTTTCAGATACCAATTTCCTCTTTAGCTGATTATATGTAATGTCTAGTGATGCTGCCATTCTCCTGACTCTCTCTGCGCCAGTACACCTAAATAGCTTCTTGCCTAAAATTTGTAATTTATGTTTGCACTTCTGTCCCCTTAGATCCTTTGGCATAATCTCTCTCTTCTTCAGCTATTTTCTTAACTGATTGGTACTTCTTCATGATCATTATTGTTCAGTTGCACAGAATTCCATGAGATCCTACATTCTTCTGCCTTTTTTTATAGAGAACATCTGCATTTAAATATACTCAATGTTCTTGTTTCTTGTTTTTTTTCTCTTCATGGTATCACAGTTGTATGCATGTTCTTCCTAGCCACTTTCTTAATAATTGCTGTCATTGCTTCTTGATCTGGGGAGTCCTCTCTGACTTAAACCCTTCTGATTTATCACCAAATGCAGGTAGTCCTAAATCTTGCAGATATTGCACAAAGTTATATCTAATATACTCTGCATAGATGGACAGGAAAAGGCTCAATACTTTTTCCAGTCCCTTTCCTCTCGTCCCCTCCACCCTCACACCACCAACATTTTTGGTAATGGTTCTTTTAGGCTGATTATTTTGGCACTCATAACTCTAAAAATTCTATTGTGTCCCTTTTAGTCTTGAATCCCTGCCTGTGATTTTCATTCATTTGCAGGGTGTATGTCACCTTCAGTCTGTGATACAAATGTCTATAACCTGTGGATTTTCAAATAGTTGTATTTGTTTCTTCTTCTTCACTGCTTGTATCTTGAGGACTTGGCAAACTTTCTGTTAAAAATACCTTCTTAAAACTTTCTCTGATCTGAATTAAACTGATAATGGTTAGACTGCTGCTCTTCATGCTGTTATCAGACTGTTCTGTGTCCTCGTACTGACTCTTTGCATTTTGTTTCAGTGTCTGTGCTCAGTACAATAGGGCTGTAGTTTAGAGTACTTTAAGAAAAAAAATATTTCAATAACCAATTTTACTCATTTAAAAGAAAATTTTAGAATAAAGTGTTTTATATCAGACTTGACTGATTTCCAATTGGTTCAGCTCCACGTGGTCTCCCAAACTGATGAGTTTAAGCAGAAGGAGGGCTTTTGCCATTTGTAGGACTGGAGTTGCAGACTACAGTAACATACTTTAATAAATATTCATTAATTTACCTAATTTTTATTTTTCTTAATGTCTGTAACTTAATAGGATTACGATAAGCAGTTATGACATGAAGTAAATTTAATTTATACCTTTTAAGTAAATATTTAGAGTGCTTTTTCCTTAACTAGAAGAATGGGGTGCAGAGCTTTTTCCATTATCATTCCTCTGTGCCAAAAATTTGCAGTTATTTATGGAGATTAAAGCAGAAAAGTACCCTGAATATGGAGTCAGTGGGATTTCATATTGCAGGGTAAAAGCATGGTAAGCAGAAATTTCTGCCAGTTCACCTTCCGCATAAAGACCAAATTGAGATGTCTTAATTGTAAGGCAAAAATTCATCAACTGAAAATTCCTTGTAATAATGGAGATGAAAGAATGAGGGGAAATAATACTGTATCAGGTGAATCTTGAGCTATGTCCATTGTTAGTTGCTGCTGCCTATTCTTAATCTGCATCAGTATTTCACGCTAATTTTTTTTCGTTGATACTTAATCATTAAATACATACAATTGAATTGGAATGTATTCTCTGTTTTGTGGAAGAGACTTTCTTAATATTTCATGTTCTTTAAATATTTAAGGCAAGTAAGTACTATCTTAAAAGGTATTTTATAATTTTGTTTAAGATAGTAAAGCTGATCTTCTGTGTGAGCAGCATAGAATAGTAACTCTGACATTTCTGGACAAATTTCTTGATTTTATTCTATATGTAACATTTATTTTACCCTTTCTTACAGGCAGTGGCTTCCCAAATCCAAAATGGTTCCCCTTGGGATAGATGAGACCATAGACAAGTTAAAAATGATGGAAGGACGTAATTCAAGCATACGAAAAGCAGTAAGAATTGCTTTTGATCGTGCTATGAATCACCTGAGTCGAGTCCATGGAGAACCAGTCAGTGACTTCAGTGACATTGACTAGCAGAGATTCTAGCAAGGCATGAAAAATACCACACAGACTTGAACTCTACTAATGAACCTCTTTGTCTAAAAGAATGTATTGAAGATACAACCCCTTAATTGTTGATTCAGTGGCTGAGTTCTGCAAACTTGAAATAGTTGAGCAATTCTTCTAAATCACCATTGCCATATTGATGAATTATTTTATTGTGTTGTAGATTGGAGGATTTTCCACTAAACCTGTTAAAATGTCTTGTTCATAGTGTTCATAATTGTACATAAATGTATATTCAACACCTAACTTATTCTGATTTTAGAAGTAGCTCTTTTAATTCCTTTTATAATTTTGCTGGGGAGGGAGTTGGTTTCTGTTTCCATGCTTTTTACTTTTTTTTTCTGTCTTTCTGAGGTTAAGTTACCTAAGCACCATCTTCCAGCTTAAGGTGTTTAGTGGATCTTAAAGCCTAATATCAAAATGGCATCAAATATATGTTTGCCTAAATCATATACAGTATGGTGCTGCTTGTATCATTTCTTCCTTGGTCTGTAGCTTCTGAAAAAGACTTCTGAATGTTTGTGTAAATTGTTGCTCTTTGCACAAAGTACCACATATTTAAGATTGATGTAAATTTACAATTACAAATATGTATTTTAAGAAAGGAAGTTACATTATTTTGGAGGGTACTTTGTGAGAAAGACATCAATAAAAATTATACTATGTACATCACTTGCAAATCACCAAAAACACTCCATTGTTGCCCAAAATAACTTGATTGTTTTTGTTTTAAACAAACCTGGCTTAAAGCCTGCAAGCACATTATTTCTTTCAAAACCATATCCCATTTGTCTCCTGTTGATTTAATTTTGTTGATATGTGTGCCTCCCTGTGTTTATTTATTGTAGAAAATGTATTAATTTGCTTTATAATGAAAAATAAAATTGACAAATATATTGATATGCATTTTTATACAGGCACATGAGAAGACAACTTGCTTTGGGAGAAAAATGTATTGGAAATTGTAAAAAATAACTTGATGGTTTGTGTGTAATTTGGTTTTTTGGTAACTTGTAATCTTTTGTTTCCAATGAGGGGATTTATGTAACTTTTAATTTAGAACACTTTGGTAGCAATAGAAACTTTGGATACATTTTTGTATGGTACATGTGATGTATATAGAATTAGTACTTTATTTTTATTTTTAAGAAGTAAAGCATTATGTTTGGGCAGGGGGAAGATGGAGGGTGGGTTTCCAGAACTGCATTTTTATATTAAAAAGAAAAAAAAATAAAGTCAAGATATTGATTGTTGTAGCTACTTTATTCCTACCTTCACTGAGATACTGAATTTGTAACAATGAAAATGGCAAGGTATGTTTGCAATGTGATTTATAATGGCTCCATTATTTATAAATGCACTGTGTTTGAACTCTTTTGCAGTGATATCGTAAATACTGTACCAAGTTATATAATATGAAACACCAAATAATGCATATGAATGCACGAAGTATTTATGCCCAGCTTTTTTATAAAGGATTAGCAAATACAGCAAAACCAATACTTTTTAAATCTTTTTTTTAAAACTTCATTGAATAGCATACTTCATTGTTAAACCTGCTTGAATCTTTATTTTAAAGGGACAATTACTTTTTAAATAGTTTTTAATGTTTTTATTCTCTATTGTTTGTAATACCCCCGTAGAAGCTTGAAATAAAATTTCTTTCTCAACTGTAAATTTTGTCCTGAATTTAGCCCCTGAGATTTTGCTGTAGTGCACATTTTCTTACTCCATGACTGAGCTGTTACAGACACACTAGGTCAAGAAGCCGATTGTTCTATTGTGGCAGTATCGTCCGTACTGAGCCCTTTGCATGGTAGGTATTGTAGTTAACTGAGACCAGTTGCCTATGATGGACTCTGATAATTAGAGATGAGTTGGATAAATTTCATAAATGATCAAGCAAATAGTATTCTCAGTCTTGACAGGAAACACAGCTTTAGGGAGAACAGTGATGGCAGGTATCATGGAAAGACCATCATTGAGCTGCACTGCTCTGGTAGCCACAACAGCAACGTCAGGTAGAAAAATAAAACGAAAATTTGGTTATTTGCCTTAAATGGAACTTCTGTGTCATGGCTTCAAGGATCTATTGTACAACCATGCTTTTTAAAGGGATTGGAGCTTAATTTGGGCCACACAGAGGCAGTAGATTCGTTTGTCATCTGTTAGGACTGCCTGTTAAGGGTCTTCAAACAAAATGCCCTGCACCAGATTTTATTTCAAACTGGTTCCACAGAATATACTCAGATTTAGTGTGTGTAAAACTGGATAATGATTCACAGTCTCATTTTGGCACACAGGAATGTTTTTTTTCTGTCTTAGACCTTGGAAAGCTGAAATTACATTACAATAGAAGTTGAAAGATGATTGTTTGGTACTTGTATGTAAAATATGAAGTCCCAGTACAAAAGAAGTATACATACAGTTGCAAAATGATTAGTTAGAAGGCTTCCTGCATTCTCAGTTGCTTCTGATACTAGAAACATTGGAGGAGGAAAAAAGAGCTCCTCTTTTGTATAAACAGAGCATTAATTATGTTGGAACAATTTTTTTTAATCACACCTTCAGTGAAAGATTTAGTTTGAATTTTGCCCAGACTTCCAAGTTTCATTTTACATCTCTTCAGAGACAGACCCATCAGTTCTTGGAGAAGGAAAATATGCTGCCTTCATCTTACAGATGTCTGTACAGACTTCGGAGAATTTTCAGCTAGAAAACTTTACTGGTTAAAAGAAACCTGTTAAGCATCCTAACACACATCTTCTTTTGATGAAACTGGCATTAAAGGCGAGTTTGTTTTTCTTTTGTGTCTGATGGAAGCTGTCCCAGGAGTTCTTCCCAGATACTGTCTGAGAGAAGGTTGTAGTAGTGGCTGTGGCTGTTCCCATACTCTCTTGTGATGCTGAGTATCATCCAGTGGCTCCTGAGATTGGGTTAAAATAATTTAAAGTAGACTAAAATAATTTCTCACACTTGTCTGTCTTCAGTGTGACTTGTTTGGTTTTAAGGCATTGCATATCTACTTAGGAGAAGTCTGAGCTCCAGAGCTGCTTTATTTCCGAATTCTAGGGCCTAATGAGACGAATATGCGCATATCAGAATGTGCTTCACTACATTTTAGATCAGATTCTTCTATGACATTATTAATAACTGTAACATAGAGTGGAAAACAGTATTCTAGTGGAGAGAAAAAAAAGAATACCACGTTCTATCTTACCAATTTCTTAGGGAACATTACAGTAGTAGATACAGGGTGTAAGTTTGCACATTCATTACTCTGTTCTGGTACGATCATTTCCTGTTGATGGAACTGTGAGCATCAGCAGTTGAAACTATGTATAAATGTGTTTTCTTGTATCAAAATGCGAGGAAGTATGTTATAAATATTTAGGTGGAAAATGTGGATAGAGAATCATGTTTTTTTAAAAAAGTTTGGTACCAAGCTCAGTGATTTTGGGGGGAATGTTTGTTGTGGTTTTATATCTTTTACACTAGAGGGAGCAATGCACACAGACCATCAACACTCAGAAAATAAATATTCAGTTTTTCCTTTTCAAAGTGCTGCTATTAAAACTTACTGCTTGTAAACAGTCTTTTTTTGCTTCTAGTATTTGTAGTCCATCAAAAGTAGCTTTCTTGGTTCTTGCTGCAAGTGGGCTGTTTTGGAAATGCTTATTTTTAACTACAGAGCAAGTACAGAGGACAGCTCTGGATTATCTGGCTCTCGTGTCTAATTGAAAGTGACAGACTACCTTTTTACACTTTATTGATTTTCTTTGCACGAGTGCACTGCTATGGGTGCATTCTGTAGTGTTAGAAAACAGCTTAAAGCTGCTTGTTCCCGCTAGCAAACTGCAAGTCAAAGTCAGCAATTAATGAAAATACTCAAGTTTGGAGGTGAAGGTTTATGAGACCATTGCTCAGCAGCCTGAGGAAGGGAGGGTTGTCTTGAGGATATGTGCAAGGGAATTAAATAAACCTATCTCAGATTTGTGATCGTGTGGGTAAAGGTGGTTTTCTATGTAAGAAAAGCACTTCCTCACCCCCTGTATATTTGTAGCACAAATGTAGAAGGGAAATGTAAACAGAGAAATCATTTATTGTCCACATCCTGCTTAGCACCTTTTAGTTAGCTTGTTTCCATTTTTGTATAACATTCAGTTGTTACAACTTACCTGTTTTATCAGTTCTTGAAAGTTTTATTTCCTCTAAAACTTATAAGGTAGGAAAAGTAAATTCAAGCTAATGAAAGTTTGAAAAATATTTTGGAATAGCATGAAATTGATAAACTCTTTCTGAACTTTTGGGAGTTGATATTTGGGATGGGAAGGGGCTGTTAATTGATTTTTACCTACTACTTATTCATCTTGCTTTTATTGTCTGTGCACAGAAACTGCTATCAAATCTCTCCCAGTCAGGAAGGAAAATACAAGATCTCAGCAACTGTACTTAAAGTTATTCAAGATCTTTTTCAATTGTTTCCGTAGTGTTAAAAAACTAACACTGCAGTGATTGCTGTCACCCCATTTTCTGCTTATATTACATGGAGAGAGTGGACAGAATAAGGATGTTTTAAAAAAATAATTTAAAATATTCTTTAATTTTTTTTAATGAATCCCCATAATATCAAATATCACATCACACTGGTGCTCTGCTGCCTCTGTTCATTGTTTCAACCGTTTGTCCAAACTCAGCTCATTTTTTGATTATCTGTTTTGATGTCTTCACTGTAGCAAGTCAGCACTGTCAGCAAACCAGGGAGATGTCAGCTTACTGGGCTTACGTCTGGGTGTACAAAGAGGTCTGGGGTAATGTGAATAGTTTCCATGTCCAGTCTATCGTTGCTCTTCTTTATGCAATGTTTTAAATATTGGTAGCTACTTTTCTCGTCTCCCCTATTGAGCTGCACTTTTGCCCATTTTTGGTCTTGCCTAAGCTGTCTGGAGCCATTTTCCTCTGTGAAGGTCTTCTCTTTGTGAATCCTAGGGAGATCTAACTCTTCAGCTTCCCTGGCAACAGTCTCAAGTAACAGATTGGTTTTGGTCTAAGTTAGAACTCACACGTCTTGCTCATCTGTGGTCAGTTACATGTCCTTCACTCCTCCATACTCGGCTCTATGAGGATGGGAATCTTCATGTCCCTAAAAAAAAAAAAAAGAAAAAAAAATTAAAAACTTATCTAAATACATGGAAAGTACAAGGAGGACAAAGGAAAATCTATGCCTGTCATTTTAATGGGAAAACAAAGTTGTTAATAGATGATGAAAAGATGATGAAAGATTGGAGTTGTTCTGATTGATTTTTTGTCTTCGTTTGTCAGAGAGTGGTTTCGAGATTGTGACAGTTCGTTTTTCCAGACTCCTAGTCCTTGATAAAACTAAGTTGATAATATCTACCTATGTAATTTTGTTTTAGGGCCATAGGAACTTGATGCTTGTGCTCAAGTAGATGGAGAACTGCAGGAACATTAGTAATTTTTGTCAATAATCTATAGGGAACTATAGGAAAAACATGAGCAGTTTTTACTCGTGCAGGACTTTGGGCTTTCTAAAGAACTAAAGTGCTAAAGTAGTGTTGTCATTTAAAAAGGGGTAGAAAATTGTCCACCAATCTTGCTAAAGATGAAGTCAGTGAAAGGACATGGTGAGAGAAGCAATAGTGGCAGGATTTTAGGTAGAAAAGTAGTAGCTCAGAGATGGGTACAGTAAAGATCTGTATTAAAAGTGTCTTTTGTTTCCTTTCAGTGGAAAAAGTCATCTGTGAAAAAGAAAAATTACAAGATAAACAGAAAGAAAGGAAAACTACAATCAGGTTGTACATAAACTTAACCAGCAATCTAAATTTTATGTCTTTTCTATAACCTCCATGTTCACGATGGTACAGCTGAGTAGTCCTTAATTGATGTATTTTAGAGGAAAACTTAAGTTACTTCTCTGCACTTTGCCAGATGATGATTATGGGGAGAATGTACAAAAGATGCTGGTAAGATTCTGATGAAGCATGAAGGCCAGTTTTTCAGATCAACTTCATCAAATATTTTGAACCAAGCTAATCTAATTTGCTGCATAATTGTCTGCTTTTCTCCACAGATGTTTATTTTCTCTGAAAATGTCTAACCCAGTATTTGTCAACATGTTTTCCCAGCTGAGAAAACTATGGGACTTGGTTGCACTGTTGATTACATTAGCCCTAACTTTAAAATGGAAAATGTTACTCCGAAAGGGGATTTCATTAGTGTAGAAAAAAAGAATTTTTGTAGTGTCTGACTGGAAGAAGAAATGTACATACAGATTTTGACTTGTATACTAGAAACTCACAACTTTGTATGTTTTATTGAGTTACCGTTGTTCCCTTTTTATTCCAAGATCTTTAAACTGACTTACTTTATTCTATAAGATCTCTTGAAATTCCTTAATTTATCTTGAATGTAATTAGTTATTTAATACTTCAACTGCCATAAAAATATTGAACTGTATGTAAATAAATGGCAGTCTTATTCTTTCATGGATAATGAAACTTTTGTAGTCTTTTTTACTAAGTGGGATCAAACAACCCTGTGTGTGGTTCCTGTACACAATATGTTTTACCCACATACTTTGGTGGTTGTTTTGGACAAAAGAGTAATACTTTCATCCAAGAGAATCTAAGATCTTACTCAGCTGGCAAATTCATCTGGATCATAAGTTTCTCAAAATCTTCTAAGCATATCGTTATATTTCATAACTTTAGTTTGTTGACAGCACTGTTGAACCTTTACCTCTTTTCATTTTGCGTACCACCATTGCGAAGACTTTTTTACATTCTTCTGCTGATCATTAGATTTACAAATCATGTCCATGATTGTTCTTCAGTTTACTTCCCTGTTTGTGGTAAGTGAGCAGTGTAAAGTAAGGAAGGGTAGATTTGAGGCACCTAATAGTAAGTAGATACACTGAAAATATTGCACTTCTGGTCTTTGAACAGTGTAATCTGACAGTGAAAGATTTCCCAGATATTGCATATTACTGTGCACAGATCAGTCCTGTTTCTGGGAGCTGAGGCTGTTAACTGAGAGGTTTAGGTATGAGAAGTGGAGGATTGTGTTGAACTGTTAAAATCATCACAGAATGGCTGAGGCGGCCAGGGACCTCTGGAGATACCTTGTCCAAACCCCTGGCTTCAGCAGGACCCAGGGCCAGTTAGTTGCCCAGGGTCACATCCAGACAGCTTTTGCTCCTGGGCAGCTCGTGCCAGTGTTCAGTCACCCTCACAGTGAAAAGGCATTTCCTGATGTTTACACGGAGCCTCCTGCACTTCAGTTTGTCACCATTGCCTCTAGTTTTGTCACTGGGCACCACTGACAAGATCCTGACTCCGCCTTCTTCACATCTTCCCTTTAGGTATCCATGTACACTGATAAGATTCCCCGTGGACCTTCTTTTCTCCAGGTTGAACTTTGAGTCTCAGACTTTCCTCATGGGAGAGTTGCTTCAGTCCCTTAATCATTGTTATCACCCTTTGTTGGACTCTCTCCAGTATGTCCACATCTCTCTGGCCCTGAGGAGCCCAGCACTGGACACAGCACTCCAGGTATGGCCTCACCAGTGCTGAGTTAAGGGGCACGATCCCCTCCTTTGACTTGCTGGCAATACTTTGGATACTGTTAGCCTTTTTCCTGAAGATCGTCTAATTTTTCAGTGTGCAGAGTTCACAAAGGTATTGTAACACTGTAAATTGTTTTAAATTTTATTGGGAGAAAAACAGTCATCTTCTTTCCTTAGGATTCGTTTTTAAAAAATAATAGAAGATTAAGATGGTGTTCCTAAAATGTTGCTGCTTAAGGTTTTCTATTTAGCGCTTTTATAAGTACTGTTTTATAAGGAAAATAATATATTAATTTTAAATAATTATAAATGAATTAAGGTAATACTTAGGAATACTTACAGTAATTATAATATTATTGTAATATTTAAGTTAATAATTATCTTAATTAAGATAATATCATTTTATGTTGTAGAAACAAGATCACTTGAAAAAAGGGTCAGCTTTATTTACAAGTTTTTCTTTTATAATAATTCTGATTTTTAGTGCTACCATAAAACTCAGCTGTTCCTCTTTGACTAAAAATAAGCCTTTTAACAGCAAAATAACACTTGTTAGGAAGCACAAAAACAGAAAACATCACAAGATGTTACACAGACAAGAGCAGATGTCCTGGGGTTTGGACAATCCCTCTCCAGGTGCTCAGTGCATCAGTGTTTCCCCTCCATGATTTATGCAGCACATGAACGATGGGCAAAGCAAGCAAGCAAAGCTTTCTGCAATGGATTTGACATGTGGCCATTGAAGCAGTAGGGTAGAGGCAATGGCATTAAAAACAAAACAAAAAAGCTTAATAATTTTGTGACAGGAGCTATGAAATAACGGGTCATTGCCCTTGATGGCCCAGAAAGTCTGTTCAATGCTGTGTTGTTACTTCTTAATTGTTAACCTGCCCCATGACAGGTAAATATGACTTGGTTTTGACTTTTTAGCTAATTTTTCCTGTCTAATTCCAATATGAATTATTTTCCTTCCTCTCCCCTAAATTCATATGTTAAAATAAAACCAGAAATAAATTAGAATTAATGGTTCCTAGGATGACAAAAGCAAACACACTGTGTTTTTTTGATCTCTTTTTTGTTTACTTACTCTCACATTTTGTTTTTTATTTACTTTATAGTATTTTGCATTATGGTGTTTATATAAGCCATTTTTAAGAGGCATAAAAGCTCTAGTTTGTAAAAGTAATGATATTTTAGGTAAATAAAATGTGTAGTCTAATATTGTAATTTTTTTCTGATTGTTGGAAAACCTTCTGAAATGGAGTGAAAAACACTCTCATCAAAATAAGCAGTAAGAACTGTTAGCAGTTAAGAGTTGTTACTGAATTATTGGAGTTATCAGCGACTATGTCTGTCAACTAAACAATATAAGAAAAAGGCAAAGAGAACTGAATTTGACACCAGTAAAATAGTTATTTTAGAAGTCCTAATTTCTAGGCAAGGGAGAGGAGACTGCATAGAAAATAAGAGCAGAATTCTCAGTTTAGAGTGAGAATAAAAAAAAATTAAGGTCAAAGACAATAGCAACAGTAGATAGTCACATGACAGCTCCTCCAGAGCCTTGTATGCCAGAGACCCTGCTCATGCTGCTGACTTATTACTGCAATTGCTCAAAGTGTCTATCAAATCTCCCATGCTTCACATAAGCTACTTACATAAAAATAAACCATTAGCATTTTAACACCTCAGCAATAAAAAGTTTTGGCTTTGAAAACTCTGGTCTTATTTTATATTTAGCATTCAGTATTTTCATTAATCTTAGTTAGTGTGACACTGTCTTGTGTGTCCAAGGTTACTAGAGTTGACAGTGATGTATTCAGTCAGGTTAGGAGTAGCTAATGAACTACACAAGTCTGTTTCATTACCTGTGTTTCTAAAAGGGTAAGTCTTCAGACTAGGGACAGTCTGAATTTCATATTAGCTCTTGTATTCAAAAGTCAGCTATATGTATACAATTACCAACTAAAGAGCAAACAGCCTTGAAAGTGAAAAAACCAGTTTCAAAGCTGAAGCTGAGCCTGCTTAGCTGTCGAGTTTGCAGCAAGAGAACACGGGAAACTTTTGCAGTAGATGTTAGTCCACTCAAGCACACATAATCAAATTACCACTATCTTTCCTGATCTTTGTGAGATCTGATATAAAATAAAGCCACAGGCTGTATGGTTGTAAGTTTAGACAACCTCTTGCTTGAATAATTTGAATGCAAACAAGAGGGAAAGCTGTTTGTGAGCAAGACAAAAGCAATACATGGCTTAGTGCTGCTGCAGCTGCCATTAAGTTAGTTTCAGTAAAAATAGAAAACTTCCATTAGTGGAAATTCAGTGACTTTTCCAAGGACAGCAGAAGGTCAGTGACTTGTCCAGGGCCACAGAGGAAGCCTGGGACACAGCTAGGAATCAAACTGAACACATTTCTGCCTCAGTGAAAAAATTATGTCTTCTTTTTTAATCAGCTGAGAGATTTGGAACTTAATCATTAGCTCAGCCACTCAGTGACTTTTGTTAATAAAAGGGTATGTTGACCCAGACCAATGACAAAGCATCTGCACAGCTACTCAGTCACTCCTTGTAGGGTGCGGGAGAGCAGAGGAAGAGCCAAAGTGGGAAAACTTGAGGGTGGAGATAAAAACATTTTAATGAGTGAATATGGAATATGCCTTTGGGCAGTTCAGGTTGACAGTCATGGCTGTGTTCCCTCCCAGCCTTCTGCCCAGCCCCAACCTATTCATTTGAAGGGACAGAGTGTGAAAGCCACGAGGACTTAGTGCTGTGCAAGCCTTGCTCAGCAGTAGCCCATAACAGTGGTGTGTGATCAATGCTGTTTTAGTCACAGATCTAGAACATGGCACAATATGAGCTACTGTGAAGAAAGTTAACTCCATTCCAGGCAGACCCAGTTTAAAAAGTTACAAGTTTTTTCAGTTTGCTTTTATTTTACATCAGAATCGGTGGTCTTGTTATGATAAAATTTTATTTTTTATTTTAAATCCTCTAACCTCCTGTCAGAATAGTCAATAGCGCTATGGCAGAGCACTCTCATGGGCTATGGGAGACTCACATTTAAGGCCCCACTTTGAACTTGGCACAAGTACCTGTGAATCCTCTGTGTCCTGTTTCATCCTGTGAACACTGTATTTGGGCTCCTGTTACCCCAACCAGCCAGCCATTCTGTAAATAGAAATCTCTATAAAAAATAACCTTGTTGAAAGGAATATGCTTCAATGAAAATTAAAATTGTTACCAAAACCAACTTAATAGTTATATCAAAAGTTCCACGTTGATACTACTATTTATCTGCCTCTTATCTACCTTTGAATCTTGACTCTACCTAAGAGATTTTAATCTGTTTACTGCTATATTGACAGCTGGTACTAGCTGTTCCCAGTATCCAGTCTATACAGGTATGCCATGACAGGTTTAAATATTCACATACTGCACATCCTGGGAATGCGTTTGGGGACTGCCAAAACAAAAAATTAGTGTTTGTAGTTAAGGAGTTTAAATTTCATCTGTACTGTGTGTAAAGTTATGGGGTTTTACCAGTCTCTACTTTTTAATTTTGAAACTATTTTCATTTATTTATGTGCTGATAGAAATATGAATGTTTTAACATTCTGTGTAAGTTAATTTCATAATGCTAGATCTCTGGGCAAAAAGGTGACAGGTTAAATATTATTCCCAAAATATATGCTATAGTAGTCAAAAGAGAAAAAAAATCCTTATTTTGGAAAAGTGGAGGCACTGAGTTTTAATCAAATGATAACACAGAATTAGCACAATGGTCTTTAAGGGATTCGAGTACTTCATTCTGATGGATGGACTGCTCATTTAGTACAAATATACTACAAAGACATAGGAGAAGTATATTAGGCATAATTTTTCTTGTGGAAAACTTTTCTCATTAAGACCAGCTTATTGTGAAAACTAAAATTATAAATTGATTATATATCTTTCACAAACATAACTCCTTTTCACTAAATGAGTACAACCTTAATTAAATAGTCTCTCCTTAATGGGCTGAATTTTGCCCAGACTTAAGGCTTAGGCTAAAATTCATATATCATTACTGAAAAATTAAATTAACTATTTAGAAGATCATGGGAATCTCTAGGGTGGGACATAATTAAATCCTGACTTATGCTCCAAGAAGGATTTGCTTACCAAGGATAGGTCTAGGGCATTAAGTATTAACCAAATGTTTCCATTTTAAAAATTTTGTTTTATCAGAAAAGGTCACTTACTGAACCCCAAGCTTGCATGAAATAGACAAACTTTGACACTGGTTTAGTAAATTAATATTCTGGGGCCCAAGATCGACCTTTTATTTAAGCCGTTGCATTGGATTTGACTGGCAAGGTTTTGGTAGCAAAGGGGCTACAGAGGTGGCTTCTGCAAGAGGATTCCAGAAGCTTTCCTCATGTCCAGTGAAGCCAATGCCATCCGGCTCCAAGATGGGCCCACTGCTGGCCAAGGTTGAGTCCATCAGTGATGGTGGTAGAGCCTCTGGGATAACAAGTTTAAGAAGGGGAGGAAAAATTGCTACACAACAGCAGCTGGAAAGAGAAGTGAGAATATGTGACAGAAACAGCTCTGCAGACATCAAGGTCAGTGAAGAAGGATAGGGAGGAAATGCTCCAGGCACTGGAGCTGAGATTCCCCTGCAGATTGTGGTGAAAGCTATGGTGAGGGCAGGGTGTGCCACTGCAGCCTATAGAGGACCATGGGGGAGCAGAAATCCACCTGCAGCCAGAGCAGGTGGATGCACCCAAAGGAGTCTGTGACCCTGTGGGAAGCCCACACTGGAGCTATGGACTTATGGGGAGAAGAGCCCAGCTTGGAGCAGGTCTGTGACCTCATGGGGGATCCACGCTGGAGCAGTTCGTGGAGGAATGTCTGCCATGAGAGAGACACCATACAGGAGCACGGGAAAAGTGTGTGGAGTCCTCCCCGGAAGGAGCAGCAGAGACATGACCTGATGCAGATGAACTGACCACAGACCCCATTTCCCATTCCCCTGTGCTGCTGGTGGGGAGAAGGTAGAGAAATCGGGAGTGAAGCTGAACCTGGAAAGAAGGGAGGGTGGAAAGGTGTTTTAATATTTTACTGCTTCTTGTCCTACTCAGATCCAACTGGCAATAAATGAAACTATTTTCCCTTGTTGAGTCTCTTTTGCCCTTGATGGTAACTTCCAAGTGATCTCTCCCTGTCTTTATCTTGACCCAGGAGATTTTGTTACATTTTCTCTCCTCTGTCCAGCTGAGGAGGGGAGTGACAGAGCAGCTTTGGCGGGCACCTGGCATCCACTCAGGGTCTGTCTCCCCACCTATCAAGGAAGCAATTCTCATGATCCCAGTGGGCTGGCAGCAACCATCCAGGACAGATGTGCGAGATGAACTCTATGCTGTGCTTGAGTTTGCCAAGGAATCTGAATGCAGCTGTGCTGTGTCTAATGCAAATGTTTTCACTGCTGTCTTCATGGCTACAGTGCAAGCAGATAGTTATGGTTTTGTTTTCTGGTGGAGCTGCTCAACCCTGCCAGATTTTAAACTGTTTCCACTAAGACTCACTTTACAGGCCAGGGAACAAAACCGATATAAAATGTCTGGATTCCTTTCCTGATAAATATTTAATTGCTTATTTAAAGTGGAGTCAATTCAGCAGCTGTGAGAAAGACCTTTTTCACCACAGGCAAAATAGTTAACCATGATGGTTTAAGTTTATCTCTGTGGCTTTGATTTGGAATAAGACAGCAAAGTTGACCCAGACAGACCCTGTAGTCACCTGGCAAAGACTTTTTGTTTATGTCTTTCAGTCCTTATTTTATGCAACAGAAGTCCCATTCAGGTATCTACAGAAGTATTTGTACAGAGGTCTAGCTGTAGAAGGATTAGTCTAATACTCTGAGCTCCTACACCTGAAATGTACAGCTGAAATGTACTACCGAATCACTTCTGTTACAGAATTAACATAGTTTGGGGATGCTATTTCGTAAGTTTTTTTATTTATGTTTTCTAAATTTCTTTTGTTTAAGCTATTTCCAGAGTGCTATTATTTCCCACTGTCCACAATCTGACCAGCTAGAGCTATCTTCTTACTTTTTCTGATTCCTGAGGCTGCCTTTTCTCCATACTAATTAATCACAAACATTTTTGTTGTAAAACAAAATACAAATCATTTTATGAGATGGAATAATTACCAACACATCAGTAAGCAGTAGCAAGTTACACAAAGAAGTAATTTTCTTACTTTTACTGGTTTTTTTTGTGTTAAAACAAACAAACAAACAAACAAACCCCCAAAAGATCAAAGCTAAATTACTCCATTGAAACTGCACTTATTCATGCTCAAGGCATTTCTTGTGACCTATGAAACACAAATGTTTTAATTTGAACAATATTTGTATGTTCCTGATGCTACTCATATTTATAATATTTATATAAATATTTATTACGAGTCTCATCACATTTCTTAGTATCTTAGTTGTGAAATACTTAATAGTACTGACATTTAAATTAAAACTATCAGATCAGTATTAGAGTTAATACTGAAATTAATAGAGTAGTTTAAGAACATCTTTATGTTACAATGACATTGTGTAGCACACTTTATTATAATTTTAATAGGAAATTATTTCATTATTATAGGTTTGCTATCAGCTGAACTCTCATAAAAGTACTCTGAACAGGAAAACCATGTGTGGTTGAAGTGTAAATCTTTTTATTCTAGCTTGACATTGTAATTCTTATTATCAACCTGATAAAAAATGTACCTGGAAACATTTTGGAGGCTTACGGAAAGGAGAGCCAAAATTTCCTACAAATGTAGTTTAGATGTCACCAAAACCTTACCAAACCTCTTTCTTCATAGGAAGTTTCTTATATCTTAACATCCATATCTTAAAACCAGGAGAGTCTTCTGTTTTCTACCAGAAATGAGCAGAATATAATAATTTGTGGTTTTCTTCCAATGTCAGTCTTGATTTAACTTCACATCGAAATCCTATTTTAATCCTTCTAATAAAAATGCCCTTTATAATTGCACCCAGCTTTTACCCAGAGAAAATTCCAGCTATGATTTGAATAAAAACTCAAGGATATTGACAACTTTCAAAGAATTGTGTTTTCCCCCACGAAGGCCTGCTCTTTATGCTGCATATATTCTGTTTGATGGGTGATGCCACAGGGACAGTTTTGTTTTAACATAACATATTGCCTGTTAAAATAAATCTAAATGAACAGAGAGGTCACACTGAGCTGGTCCCAAATGTCCCTAAAGACATATGTACAGACAGGTGGTTAACAGAGCCTCCTGTCCAAAACAAGATCTGGAGGGATTTCTCCTTATTTCTGACAGATGGTCAGTTCTTCTCCAAGATCCTAAATATGCTAGTTTAAAATATTTACATGATTCTAAGATGAAATTGTGGGTTCTTCAGGTACAGAACCACTATCCACCTTTCAAAGATGGTTTACTGGGGACTTTAAAATTAATTTTTTTTCATGAAAAAAAAAACAAATGTACTGAGGACAGAACCTGGATTTAATTATATTACATTACACTGTGTCTCCTTTTTTTTTTTTTTTTAGGCATCTAGGGTACTGCTGTTCCTCCAAAGTCACTGCTGTTTGAAAACAGTGTATGATGGGGGTATCTATGCATCCTGAGTAGAACGCAGAGGACACTTCTCTTCTGCAGCAGCATTGACCCAGGGACAGTGAATCCCTCTTGTCTCAGCCATGTTTCTCTGGCAGCAGCACACATGCCTTGGTCTAAACAGATAGTGCTATGTCATGCAGTCTTTTGTGATCACTGTAGCTGTTTCTCGTTCTTCACCTGCTCCCTTCATCAAGAACAGGGTCTGGGGAAGCAGACCAAGGCTGCCTGTGGTGGTTAATTCTGTGGGAATGCAGCTGATACCATTGCTGACAGAAATCACTTGCCTCAGGGCTCTGGTCAGCTTGCTCATATTATTGGCCCCAAAAGAATCATGGAAAATAACAGTCACAGCTTTAGCTTTATTTCTCCATGAAGTGACTAGCAACTGAGAGAAGTCCAGAATCTTGTTCTGCCAGAAGAATCCAGCAAATGAATCATAAAAATGTCTAGCAACAAAGTACAAATATTATATATAGTCATGCAGAATTAATATCTTTTCATCTTTGGGTCACAGAAAAATTCCCATAATGTGGTAGACCTGTGGATAATAATGGTAAGGCTCATACTGTGGCATTGCTTAATATTATCACTCTATTATCACCAGGATTATCTGTTTGCACAGGTAGAGACCATAGGTAAAATATTCAGAGAGACTAAAAATGCATTCTTTCATAGGCAAGAGTGGATACATCAGAGCCTATGAGTCTTTAAGTCTTGTATTCTGGTATAGAAATGTCTTTTTAAGCCTATTCTGAAACTGCTAAAACTTAAAGCTTGTTTGCAAAGAAATTTTGCTCCATCAGCTTCTGCACAATGATGGTTCAGTGTCCTTGTAAATACAGAGGATCTGCTAAACTAAGTGAAAGAGACTAAGTTTGATTTTCCAGAAAAGCAGATCTCTGAGAAACAGCTGTGACTTTTTTTCATCAATGGGTATATCAAAGTGAATTTCAGCCTGTGTCTGCAGCAAACATACAAACCAGAAGACGATTAATATGTGCACACAGAAGATCTAAAGAAATCTCTATTGTTTTGATAGATGAAAATTACTCCCAGTGAGTACTAGCCTCTATTCTGTGCTAAAATAATTAAACAAACAAACAAACAAACAACCCCAAACCAACAAAACTTAGCATAAATAAAGTGTGTTAGCCCTAGAAAGCTGTACCTGTTGATGTGCACAACCCTAACATATTGATTGCAGTGTGAAGTTTAGCCTTTGCTTGAAAGGTGAAATAGTACAGGTGTATGCTGTTGGCGACAAAGATACACATCTAAAACATTTCCACTGACATTTCCCAAAGGAGTAAACCCCACCTGAGCTGTTTTCTGATAACAGTTCAAATTTTTGACATTTGCATATTACTATTCACATGTACAAACAGTAATTCTGCCCTCACTTTCCTATCCATTTTATTGAGGAATTATTAGGTATGGTCCACAGTAGGATTCCTTACATACTTCTCTTGGCAGCATCAGGCAGAAGTGGAATTTTCATTTAGTGTGGAATTTTTTGTGTCCCTATGTCTCTCTGGGTGGTAATTTAAAGTACAAGCTACAAGTAGCTGTATCTCAGGAGCTCATTGGTTTTATTCCTTTATGTTCTTTCCAGCAGAAACTGTGGTCTACATGCAGCAATCTTGCACTGAATATCTCTTTAAAAATAGGCCTCGCTTATTGTTCCATGTTGGAAGAAACATTGTGCTACATAGTAATTAGGATTGGAGCAGACTAAATAATTGCCTCTTTAGTGCAAGAAGTCACTAGCAGAATTTTGGATTTCGTCAGCTGATATATCCAGGGACACCGAGAGTAGATGAGCTACCATTATGAAATTATTGTCTGTAAATACAATTTCTTTTCCTTTTTACAATGTTTGATGTCAAATCTGATGTTTTCTTCAAAACTACGATTTAACAGAAAAGTGGTAATGTAAACATATCAAAATACATCACATGAGGATATGTATATTTGTTATTGTTGTGACACAACATCTGCTTCTACTCCTGTGCTTTTGTATGAGAAAGCTGATAGTAGTGAAAAGTTGCAAAATTTGAAGAACAGCAATAAGACTGACAAAGATTACTGCAATAGCAAACACCAGAAAGAGATGGATTCTGTGTCTGGTCTTATCTCTGCTTATGGCATATTTCTTCTTCTGTGTTTACAGCCCTAATAACAGCTGAGTGGACATCTGTGATAATTATTCTTTTGAGTTGTGAATATGTTAGCGTGGGAGTACCTTTTTTTAAGCTAAATCCACACCTTAGTGCCTGGTGGAAGGGAGCCAGCCTGTTTGTTTGCCTTTCTTGTTTTAAAGGACTGAAATATTCTACCAGGTACTTTGCTCTAGAGAGTACCATGTTCACTGTATTATAGACCTGAGCTTTTCAGATGTGCACTGATGTTCACTGAGGCATCATCTTGGACATTTTCAAATGTAACGACCTTTCATACATAGCCCATTAAAGACATTAATGATTTTTTTTTCAAAAGAGGAGAAACATTTCTATTCATTCAATTTTATAGCTTTTGAAAATCAGGTATGAATAATTTCAACTTGGAAAGTCAAAATGAATGTTCACTGTTAAAATTCATCTGATTATTTTGGACACAAATAGTTGAATACATTTGCTTTTTTTTCAAGTTCTGTGATACAAGTTGTGTGCGTTAACTTGGAATCTCCTCTGTGTACCACACCAAACAAATAGCAGAGTGAATTGAGCAGAGACAAAGCTAACTGTGAATGAGTGATCATTATGTAAAATATTACAGAAAATTCCACCAGAACTCTCTTGCAGTTTACTATCTGATATTATACATTTAATGCACAGTTTAAAATGACTGCAATACAGTATAAAATATTCAAAGAAAGCTTCCATTTAAGAAAATGAACCTGTAAATGAAATACTAATCAGGCTGATAGTAATTGATTGTTACTAGATTGCTACTATGTGATTAGATTTCAAAGTTGTTAATGTGTCTCATTTGTATTTTTAAAATAAAATAAAAAATGTTAAAATGAAAGTAATATGTGTTCAGTAATGTCCCAGTTTAACTCTCTCTATATCACATATCCCCAATATATTGCTATTATTGATCAAGGGGCCCTTTCAACACAGGCTCATTGTGTTCTCAAATGAATCTGGCATTTTGAGGTGTCATTGTAAGCTACGTATTAACAGTAAAAAGAAAGAGCTGTACATACTGCAGGGTCTTGGAAAACATAAAACAATGCTCTTAGCTTTTATCTTTGGATGAAATAGTCTCCTTGATAGCAGATGACAGAGCAGGGAGCAGGGCTTAGCATTCCCTATAATGAACCTGCATTCTCCAGAAGTGCCCTGCTGGAGGGAGCATCGGACTGTCTGAGATTTCCAAGGCCAGCAATCAGAGTCCAGGAGGGTAGTCTGCTTACAAAGCAGTCAGTTTCAAAAGTATGGCAATGGTAAAACTAAGTAAATCATACACACAATGCTGCATCATATACGTATGTTGGATATATGGTGTCTGATCCAGACAATTGGGTTTAAAATCTTTCTTTATTACACACATCTTTCCTTGAGCACAGACTGGTTTTTTTTGTATTTTTTTTAATCAACATTCTAAAGTATATTTAAGTAAAATGCAGATATATTCAGATATTTTAGATCAAAATATCGATTAAATATAATACTTTATGCCCATTAACCTCTTTTAAGAAATCAGTTACCTGTGCCACTTGATAGGTGACCAGTTTTTCTGTATTTGCTAGCTAAAGTCTGTTGAAAGAAGAGATTTCTTTACCAAGTCTCCCTCTCTAAAATGTTTGTCTGAATTTTTAAAACATTAATAATAGAATCTTAGAAAAGAATTATAGAAGGGTTGGAAGGGACCACTAAAGGTCATCTAGTCCAACCCCCCGTCAATGACCAGGGACATCTTCAACTGGATCAGTTTGCTCAAAGGTCCATCCAACCTGATCTTGAATGTTTCTAAGGACAGAGCATCTATGATCCCTCTGGGCAACCTGTTCCAGTGTTTCTTCACTGAAAAAAATTGTTCCCTATAGCTCATCTAAATCTACACTCTTTTAGTTTAAAACATTACCCCTTGTCCTATCGCAACAGGCCCTTCTAAAAGGTTTGGACCCATCTTTCTTATAAGCCCCCTTTAGGTACTGGAAGGCTGCCATAAGGTCTCCACAGAGCCTTTTCTTCTCCAGGCTGAGCAGCCCCAACTCTCTCAGTCTGTCTTCATAGTAGAGGTGTTCCAGCCCTCTAACCATCTTAGTGCCCCTCCTCTGGACTTACTCCAACAGGTCCATGTCTTTCCTGTGCTGGGGACCCCAGAGCTGGATACAACACACCAGGTGGGGTCTCACCAGAGCAGAGCAGAGGGGCGTAATCACTCCCTTAACCTGCTGCCCTTGTTGCTTTTGATGCAGCCCAGGATACAGCTGACTTTCTGAACTGCAAGTGCACATTTCCAGCTCATGTCCAGCCTCTCATCCACCAGCGCCCCCAAGTCATTCTCAGCAAAGCAGCTCTCAAGCCCTTCACCCTTCAGCCTGTATGGATAGTGGGGGTTAAATTATTGAAAATTCTTGCACAGAAAAACTCTTCCCTGTAATGGTAAAACATTGCAACTGTAACATATTTATTCTGAGATATTGTTGATTTTTTTGTAAACTGCAATTCTTTGATTGTTTCAGAAGCACTTAACATCCTTTGATCTTATAGATTTGTTGAAAAGTCTTTTAAAAGTAATCTTTTTTTTTTTTTTTTTGAGTGTAATAAATTTGTCATCACTGATAACAGGATGGTAAGTATAGATTTAAAAAATTTTCTTTTGCAATTGCAGTCCACAAGATGGCAATCTTGGACTGAGTGTGCCTCCACAAATTATTCTGTTGATAGTCCAGCTGTTTCCAACTTTGGGAACAGGTTTAAAGCCTGGTGCACTGTGCTCATGTCTGCGGCTGCACCCTGAGCGACCCCGAGGCACTTTCTGACGGGCCCCAGTACCCACAAAACTGGCAGCTCCAGTAGTCCAGGTTCCTTTGGTCTAACCAGTTTCCAGTGTTATTTACTTTAATTCAACCAGCTAGTTTTGAAACAATCTTTTTAAAAGTATAGAGGAAATCCAGCTTTCTCTTCCATATCCTTCAGAAAAGGGGACAAAAGCGAAGGTAACCACGGAGAACAGTATTAGCCTAAGCCTTTGTCTGATCCTGTGCCCGTCCTTCATGTAAAGAGACAAGAACTCGTCTGGGCAGCTCTAGTCGCTGCCTTGTCCAGACAATGGAGGTCTAGGCAGACTGGTAGGAGTGGATGCTATCACATGGTGACAGGAAATTGCCACCAGCCTGACCCATTCTCATGTAATTGCTTTCCTGGTTTCTCCTTTTTTTTTCATGTTTTGATCTACATTAGTCATACTCAGAGGTATGAGACTGCACTTCCTGAAGCTGTACCACTTTTTGATATCCCATTTCAAATTTCTGTAGATACCTTTTTTTATTCCACGAATTTCCTGCTATTTTCAAGATTTGACAGAGGAACTTTAAACAAAAGTGAAACTTCAATGCTTTTTCCCACAAATCAACACTCTGATATTTGTCACTGATGTGTGTTTATGGTGATCTGGACAGTTTCCACTTTGTACAATTGTATTTATTACTATTCCAATCGAAATTAATTTTGGAGATATTAAGGGTTTATGAGGCAAAATATTAGATAAAGTATTTTAATAAATCTATCTTACCTCTATTCCTCACCTGCAGTATTTTTTGTTATGAATGTGTAAGAAAAATTGTATTTTGCACATTTCAGCTAGTATTTCTGGGAAAAAAAAATGGAGCTTACCAGAATGCATTATTACTGAATTATAGTGTCTTCCACTGACAGAGTTGATTGTGAAATGAATTTAGAATAAGTTACAATAATTTTCCCTTACTAACTCATGCTTATTAAAGGAAGGTCTGATTCAGAAATGCTAGTAGGAGAGTAGACCTGAACCTCAAAATCGTGTAAAAAAGTTCCTAAAAAAGGTAATCTAAGAAAACCTACCCATGTAATTTCTCATTTTATCTTTAATTCCAGTAGAACAACACAACTACAAAACAATGTGGAAAGGTGACAGAAAAATTAGAGGTCTTGTCTAAGTCTTGTGATGTAATGGGGAGTTTTTCAGTTGTTTTTAATGAGAGAGAGATAAGGTCTTGAGAATGTAAACAGTCAAGAGTTACTTGTGTTAATTGCTTTTATTCTTAAGAAGCCCCAGCAGGAGCTCTTTTTCAGTCCAAACTGCTTGAAGAAACATTATATTGTGTATATACGAGCAGAGTTTCTTCTCTTCTTTTACCATTTCTTATAACCTTGCAAACATTTCTGGCTTGTATTCCTACATTTAAACTTGTATTATTTGCATAATAATTAAAATAAGACTATTTCTCTGCAGTAAACACATGCATGATCAATATTATCCTTTTATTTATTGCATACACTAAGATGTGTAAGATAAATGATGCTTAAAATAAAAGCAAATTAAAAGAGAAATCACTTCAGAGGGCTTGAATTTCATAATTGACTGTTTCAATTTTTAGGTTATCACAGGAAAACTATTACAGAAAGGTATTATTATTAAAAAAATGTTTTCTAAAATTAATTACTGTCAAAAAACTCATTGTATTGTAAACTGAGGTTTGTAGAACAACAGCATGGAAAGCATTTGTTCTTTGTCGCTTTGGAGCAGTGTGAGCATCCAACTGCACCCAGCTGTGCACTACCATCAAAGTAAAACAAAGTGCCCCTTGGCAGTTCTTCCATACAGGACTTTAGTTGCCCCTGCTAAACTGTGGGAGGTTTCTCTAGACAAGGAGGAAGGAAAAAAAAATTTAGTAGAAGACATTTTTTCCTTTTGAATCTTATTGCCTTTGTTTTCAGAAAGTCAAACCAATAAAAAATGGTGGAAAGTGCTCATCATTGTTACAAGCTGCATCCAAAAGCCTGTCTGGTGCCTGGCTCATTTCCTGGATGGGTGTTGAACAGTCACTGAAATAGTGTGAAATGGTGTGAAATGGTGTGCCTGTAAAGAAAGGGACACACTGCCTGCGTGTGTCCCCTTGTTGTAACCTGGAACTGGGGCAGGAGCTGAGCCCACTGGGAACCTGTGCTTGTGCCACTGTGATGGCACTTTTGCCGAGGAGCTGCTAGCCCACCATGGTGGCAGCCATGGTGTCATGTGGACCTTGAGGGTCTGTGGTGTTTCTGGTTTCCAAACTTTTCTGCAATTCTCCTCATCCTGTAGAGATGAACGACCCCTGCAGGAAATGTTACCTTACTCAGGCTGGGGATTCTGGCTTCTAACAATCTGCAAAACCTGGGCAGTGTAAATGTGATCTGTTCACTGTATGCAAAGCAACTCGCTTTCAGGACCACGGCTGAGTCAGAATCCAGTGACAAGATCTCATCAGACAGGGAGGATGGAAACTCACTCCTTTTACTCCCAAGCAGTGTGGGAGCTGATCCTGGACCATGAGCTCCCGGCACACTGGAGGTTGTCCAATGGCAGGTGGTGTCTCATGTCAATGCATGAGTTCGCCCCAGAGGGCAGGTGCTCCTCAGTCTTAAGAAGTGACTACAGTTGGTCAGTCATGCAACACTCCTGTATGTCAGAGCTTTATCGACCTCCTGTCTTTGGCGCTGCTATTCCTTCAAATAGGAGCTCAGGCTCATTAGTGGGGCAGCTTGTTCTGCTCCTGCCCCAGCCATGGCTGCTTTTGGAGGAAATCATGAATTATTGACAAGATAGGTCTCATGTAGGTTTATTCCTTGTCAAAAATAGAGATCATTAATACACTTTCCAATTAATTTTTTTCCTCCTGTCAGAAAGGCTTCTTGTCAACTTCCAGTATCATCTTTTGTTAAATAATCTGTGAGGATTTGTTATATTATTTACACTGGCATAAATTATATTACTTTCACACAAATTTGGCTAATCAGTTGTTACTGAGATTTTCCACCGGGTTACATAGCCTGGAGAACTGCATTGTGGTTTGGAGGTAGGGTCTCTGGCTTTTCAAAACAGAGCCTGTCACTACAATCACCCTGAAAGGACAAGAGTTGATTAGTTTTCTCTGAGGCATTAGCTCATTACATGATGATACAGTCTAAAAGATAGATGAATATAATTTGAGCTTTTACCTGGGGCTTTTGGGAACTTTAGTGGTCCCTCCTGCCTCTGAACCCTAATACTTGGCTCATTTTCAAAAGCAGCTCACCCTGATCAATCCAAAACCCTGCTTCAGTTTCCACATTTGTGAAATGGGACTAACAGCTTCATTGACAATCTCAAATGCTGAAATATGATGAACAACATTCAAGAGCATTATTAGTTTGTTTTCAATATTCAGGGGGTTTATGGGGGATTCTTGTAGGGTTTTTTTCCTGTTTTCTTTTTAATTTACTGTGTAAGTTTTTTATGTTGTTAAGTATTAGAGATATATTTTTGTACTTTTTGACCTTCCTTGAAAATAAAAAGTCAAGACTGGATATTTTCACACATTCACAATATTTACTAGTAAAGTGCTGAAAAAATCCAGCAATTATAGGAAGAAGGTAGCTTACAAAATTATCTGAGAAATATCCTGCAAGAATCAAATTAATTATTATTTAAAGACAAACTTGTAAGGTGCCAATCATAAAAGTTTTAGTTTGACTCCAAAAGAATCTAAATTGTGCCACTGACATATAATACAGATATATTTACTTTAGTATTTTTAATATTTCAAGCATCTTAGAATCAACTGAAAAGAAAATTTCTCCTGCGGGTGCAGAGTCTGCTATGGCAAAAGATATTCAACTGGTTTCAATAACACAATTCTCTTGGCTTCAGCAGTCTTTGGATTGATCCTGGTTTGGGATCTGGCCCAAAATGAAGAGGACTCATCCCAAATTAATCTGCTCTTTCGGATATTCTGTGTCCGATATCTTCACTTTCCCCAGTGAAGGTCAGGGCAGCAGGAGGTAAAACACTGGCATGATTAATATTCCCCACATCTGTCTGGAGTGGAATGCCTAGTGCAGAAAGCCAACTGACCAGAGGGCATTGCTAAAGAAAGTGGTGCATTCCTATAGCTAAAAGAACAAAGATGCTAGTGAGCAAACTTTTTACTTGTAAAGAAAAAGTTTCAGGTCTCAGTCTGGCAAGATGTAGTCATTGCACCTCATTCAAAGATAGAGGGCAATTGGTTTGAAGTAGATTTTTTTTTTCAGTCACAATGATATATTGCTTTGTTTTAACACTGAAAAAAACCCACAACATGAATTTACTTATTAAAATCATTAGAAGTTGTGATTTCTTTTTTTTTCTGTAGAAAATCTTTATAATGAGAAAATTTCCACCACTGGGAGGTAACACTTAGTAGTTGCATGGTAATGTTAGGAGGGTGACCTGCAAGAATTATACTCTATACTTACATGGTTTATGGGGTAAATAAAAACAAAAAAGTTGCATTGGAGTGAGCATAAATTTACACACTTTATTCGTAATTCAGTACTACTGGAAATGTTTCTCAGCAACCTTGGAAATGCCAAGACTCCACAGTACAGAGAAAGTGTCACTCCTGTTTTCTTTTGTTGAAGGCTGCCTTAATTTCAATCCATGTTTATGCTGAGTACTCCCCTAGTGCTGAACACCTCATGATGTGCTGAGAGACAGTAGTCACCTCTCTTAGATGTTTCCTTTGAACTTATTCCTTTCAGTGAAGTTTCCAATGACAAATAAAAGAAAAATCATCCTCAGTTTTTCATTTAATGAGGAAAATGTTAAGTATTTTAAGTAGACAATAAAATACCCTAAACAGATACAAAATTTGAAGATGAACTTGATCAGTATTAACTTTTTCTAATTTACTTTTTCCCCTGTTCATGTTTCATAGGCTAACCATTTTATTGTCTAGATGAAAAAATGTCAGAGTTCCTGCAGAATGGGGAGTTCCAAGTTCACAAGTGGGAGTTATTTTGTATTCAAAAATCTCTTATAAAGGGAAATTTGACCTAGAAAGTTTGGACTTGAGCTGAATTGTAGCTCACTTGCTGCTTCTTTTTTCCTTGTTTGACTGGAGGAAGGTTTAAGTCTGCTACACAGAATGAACCATTTTTTTTGTAAAGAATGTGTACCAAAAAGTAATGTTTTCCCAACTAAAGTCACTGCTGTTAAGGTCAGTGCATAAAACACATTAATAACATTTTGATTTGTTCTTCTCCCATAATCTCAAAGCAGAAGTCATTATGTTCTGAGAACGAGAACAAAGATAGTCTCTGGTGTAAGACAGTGTTTTTGCACACTGAAGGACAGTGACAGCAGGCTGTTATGGGTTTCCTAAAGAATAATGGCTTGTGTTACCATTAGACTGAGGGAGGGTAGGACCAGTGCTTATGGTGCTCCATCACTGACAAACCTTGCGCACTAAATGTCCTCAGTGACAGCCCTCACTCCTCCATATACTCCTTCTTTCCCAGAAGGAAAAGGTAAAAGGAAGAGCCTTAGCCTTGATGCATTTAAGTCATGAAGAAGGACAGAAGCTTGATCACTTCCCTGGAATCTTTGGGTACAAAGTGGCATGCAATGCAAATTATAGGGCTCAAGATATCAGTAAACATCAGTTATGACTATAGTGAGCAAATGGTCTTTAATTAAACATATGGAAAAACAAAATGTGTATTAAGAATGTTCCTCTGAGATCCTGTTTCTTCACATTCCAGTTGTTTGAGAGGCTGCTGCTGGATGAGTCTTTTGACTCAACAGCTTTGAGTTCACTGTAAAGAAAAGAAACAGTGAGCATCACTGAAGTTCAGTAAATAGTTACTTAAAGGTTGACTTAAGATGTAAGAAAATAACTTTTTTCTTTAATGGTTGGGCATATATTAAGGTCTTTGGTCATGTTATGAGTCATTTTGAAATATAAAGTACCAATGATAATTTAAGGGAGTACTTATAGTAGTAAATATATATCCTCTCTATAATGATCTGTTAACCTGAGATTTCAGGACCCTTAAGCTTACCAGAGCTATTTACATGTTTATTTGCCCCAAGGTACTGGCCATGAAAATTTTTGAAAAAGCACCATCATTAACACCCAATTAAAGAGAAAAGTTATGCTAATAAAGCCAGGAGTTGCTTTTTAAGGTTGGGAAAAGAAAAAAAATATTTAATGACCGTATTTCTGGAAACCTTTTGATGTTCATGATAATTAATTCAGTCCAGCTACTAAATTAAGGTCAGTTTAAGTATTATACAGACATTCAAAGGTTGCTATATTCAGAGAAGACTATCCAATACACAGATTTAATCAAAGAACTTCAATAGTGGAATACCTACTCAAGGATTCTATTTGGGTTTTTGGATACTTTATGTAAATCTTAGATGAGGAAAATAAGTGGAAATATTTGTAAAGGTAGCTGCATAGCTGCAGAAAGTTATAGTTTCTACATTCAAAATCTTTGTTATCATCAGTGCAGTCCACTGAAGAATCCCATAGTACATCAATCTTGAATATATTCAATCACAAGGAATTTATGACTTATTTCAACCACAATACATTCCTGAACCATTCTAGTACTAAGTGAATACCTCTCTCAGCTAAATGGTTTCATGTGCCTGATGATAGTTGCAGAGGGTAAACAAATACACATTTTAGAACAGTCTAGATTAGCTTCTGATCTTCTCTCAGAGTGGTTCAAAGGGACAAAATGTCTCATTTTCCAAGTATCTAAAAGTTTGCTGTGCAGAGGTGATCTGGTGGAGTACAGAGAAACTGTATCGAGGGGGTACAGTACTTTCCAGTCCGTGGATGGTCCTACAATCCAGAGCATGGGCTGGTACAATGTGGTGCAAATTAGGGCTAAAACTGCTTTACACTGTATTAACTTCTCCATGTCCCTGTGGCAGCCATTGTAGAGATCTAAAGC